>NC_133975.1:85611424-85868873 GCF_047716275.1 Strix uralensis
TGAAGGTGCGAGCAGGGAATTCTCTGCCTGCCTTCTCCCAGTGCTCTGCAAGCTCTCCAGGACAACATAAAGTCTGGGGCTCTGTGCTTTCTTTCGTTCTGAACAAGTGTTACTGTTTTCTGCACAAAAGCGATTCTGCGAAGCAATGTGAACACTTCTGCTTCCCAGGCACAGAGAAGGTGCTAGCAGGGAATTCTCTGCCTGCCTTCCCCCACTGCTCTGCAAGCTCTCCAGGACAACATAAAATCTGGGGCTCTGTGCTTTCTTTCGTTCTGAACAAGTGTTAGTGTTTTCTGCACAAAAGCGATTCTGCGAAGCAATGTGAACAGGCACAGAGAAGGTGCTAGCAGGGAATTCTCTGCCTGCCTTTCCCCAGTGCTCTGCAAGCTCTCCAGGACAACAGCAAATCTGGGGCTCTGTGCTTTCTTTCGTTCTGAACAAGTGTTACTGTTTTCTGCACAAAAGCGATTCTGCGAAGCAATGTGAACAGGCACAGAGAAGGTGCTAGCAGGGAATTCTCTGCCTGCCTTTCCCCAGTGCTCTGCAAGCTCTCCAGGACAACAGCAGATCTGGGGCTCTGTGCTTTCTTTCGTTGTGAACACGTGTTACTGTTTTCTGCACAAAAGTGATTCTGCACAGCAATGTGAACACTTCTGCTTCCCAGGCACAGTGAAGGTGCGAGCAGGGAATTCTCTGCCTGCCTTCTCCCAGTGCTCTGCAAGCTCTCCAGGACAACATAAAGTCTGGGGCTCTGTGCTTTCTTTCGTTCTGAACAAGTGTTACTGTTTTCTGCACAAAAGCGATTCTGCGAAGCTATGGGAACACTTCTGCTTCCCAGGCACAGAGAAGGTGCTAGCAGGGAATTCTCTGCCTGCCTTCTCCCAGTGCTCTGCAAGCTCTGCAGGACAACAAAAAGTCTGGGGCTCTGTGCTTTCTTTCGTTCTGAACAAGTGTTACTGTTTTCTGCACAAAAGCGATTCTGCGAAGCAATGTGAACACTTCTGCTTCCCAGGCACAGAGAAGGTGCTAGCGGGGAATTCTCTGCCTGCCTTCCCCCACTGCTCTGCAAGCTCTCCAGGACAACATAAAATCTGGGGCTCTGTGCTTTCTTTCGTTCTGAACAAGTGTTAGTGTTTTCTGCACAAAAGCGATTCTGCGAAGCAATGTGAACAGGCACAGAGAAGGTGCTAGCAGGGAATTCTCTGCCTGCCTTTCCCCAGTGCTCTGCAAGCTCTCCAGGACAACATAAAATCTGGGGCTCTGTGCTTTCTTTCGTTCTGAACAAGTGTTACTGTTTTCTGCACAAAAGCGATTCTGCGAAGCAATGTGAACAGGCACAGAGAAGGTGCTAGCAGGGAATTCTCTGCCTGCCTTTCCCCAGTGCTCTGCAAGCTCTCCAGGACAACAACAAATCTGGGTCTCTGTCCTTTCTTTCGTTCTGAACAAGTGTTACTGTTTTCTGCACAAAAGCGATTCTGCGAAGCCATGTGAACAGGCACAGAGAAGGTGCTAGCAGGGAATTCTCTGCCTGCCTTTCCCCAGTGCTCTGCAAGCTCTCCAGGACAACAGCAGATCTGGGGCTCTGTGCTTTCTTTCGTTCTGAACAAGTTTTAGTGTTTTCTGCACAAAAGCGATTCTGCGAAGCAATGTGAACACTTCTGCTTCCCAGGCACAGAGAAGGTGCTAGCAGGGAATTCTCTGCCTGCCTTTCCCCAGTGCTCTGAAAGCTCTCCAGAACAACAACAAATCTGGGTCTCTGTGCTTTCTTTCGTTCTGAACAAGTTTTAGTGTTTTCTGCACAAAAGCGATTCTGCGAAGCAATGTGAACACTTCTGCTTCCCAGGCACAGAGAAGGTGCTAGCAGGGAATTCTCTGCCTGCCTTTCCCCAGTGCTCTGCAAGCTCTCCAGGACAACATAAAATCTGGGGCTCTGTGCTTTCTTTCGTTCTGAACAAGTGTTACTGTTTTCTGCACAAAAGCGATTCTGCGAAGCAATGTGAACACTTCTGCTTCCCAGGCACAGAGAAGGTGCTAGCAGGGAATTCTATGCCTGCCTTTCCCCAGTGCTCTGCAAGCTCTCCAGGACAACAGCAAATCTGGGGCTCTGTGCTTTCTTTCGTTCTGAACAAGTTTTAGTGTTTTCTGCACAAAAGCGATTCTCCGAAGCAATGTGAACACTTCTGCTTCCCAGGCACAGAGAAGGTGCTAGCAGGGAATTCTCTGCCTGCCTTTCCCCAGGGCTCTGCAAGCTCTCCAGGACAACAGCAAATCTGGGGCTCTGTGCTTTCTTTCGTTGTGAACAAGTGTTACTGTTTTCTGCACAAAAGCGATTCTGCGAAGCAATGTGAACACTTCTGATTCCCAGGCACAGAGAAGGTGCTAGCAGGGAATTCTCTGCCTGCCTTTCCCCAGGGCTCTGCAAGCTCTCCAGGACAACAGCAAATCTGGGGCTCTGTGCTTTCTTTCGTTCTGAACAAGTGTTACTGTTTTCTGCACAAAAGCGATTCTGCGAAGCAATGTGAACAGGCACAGAGAAGGTGCTAGCAGGGAATTCTCTGCCTGCCTTTCCCCAGTGCTCTGCAAGCTCTCCAGGACAACAACAAATCTGGGTCTCTGTCCTTTCTTTCGTTCTGAACAAGTGTTACTGTTTTCTGCACAAAAACGATTCTGCGAAGCAATGTGAACAGGCACAGAGAAGGTGCTAGCAGGGAATTCTCTGCCTGCCTTTCCCCAGTGCTCTGCAAGCTCTCCAGGACAACAGCAGATCTGGGGCTCTGTGCTTTCTTTCGTTGTGAACACGTCTTACTGTTTTCTGCACAAAAGCGATTTTGCACAGCAATGTGAACACTTCTGCTTCCCAGGCACAGAGAAGGTGCTAGCAGGGAATGCTCTGCCTGCCTTTCCCCAGGGCTCTGCAAGCTCTCCAGGACAACATAAAGTCTGGGGCTCTGTGCTTTCTTTCGTTCTGAACAAGTGTTACTGTTTTCTGCACAAAAGCGATTCTGCGAAGCAATGTGAACACTTCTGCTTCCCAGGCACAGAGAAGGTGCTAGCAGGGAATTCTCTGCCTGCCTTTCCCCACTGCTCTGCAAGCTCTCCAGGACAACATAAAATCTGGGGCTCTGTGCTTTCTTTCGTTCTGAACAAGTGTTACTGTTTTCTGCACAAAAGCGATTCTGCGAAGCAATGTGAACACTTCTGCTTCCCAGGCACAGAGAAGGTGCTAGCAGGGAATTCTATGCCTGCCTTTCCCCAGTGCTCTGCAAGCTCTCCAGGACAGCAGCAAATCTGGGGCTCTGTGCTTTCTTTCGTTCCGAACAAGTGTTACTGTTTTCTGAAAAAAATCGATTCTGCGCAGCAACGTGAACACTTCTGCTTCCCAGGCACAGAGAAGGTGCTATCAGGGAATTCTCTGCCTGCCTTTCCCCAGGGCTCTGCAAGCTCTCCAGGACAACATAAAATCTGGGGCTCTGTGCTTTCTTTCGTTCTGAACAAGTGTTACTGTTTTCTGCACAAAAGCGATTCTGCGAAGCAATGTGAACACTTCTGCTTCCCAGGCACAGAGAAGGTGCTAGCAGGGAATTCTATGCCTGCCTTTCCCCAGTGCTCTGCAAGCTCTCCAGGACAACAGCAAATCTGGGGCTCTGTGCTTTCTTTCGTTCTGAACAAGTGTTACTGTTTTCTGCACAAAAGCGATTCTGCGAAGCAATGTGAACACTTCTGCTTCCCAGGCACAGAGAAGGTGCTAGCAGGGAATTCTATGCTGCCTTTCCCCAGTGCTCTGCAAGCTCTCCAGGACAACAGCAAATCTGGGGCTCTGTGCTTTCTTTCGTTCTGAACAAGTGTTACTGTTTTCTGCACAAAAGCGATTCTGCGAAGCAATGTGAACACTTCTGCTTCCCAGGCACAGAGAAGGTGCTAGCAGGGAATTCTCTGCCTGCCTTCCCCCACTGCTCTGCAAGCTCTCCAGGACAACATAAAATCTGGGGCTCTGTGCTTTCTTTCGTTCTGAACAAGTGTTAGTGTTTTCTGCACAAAAGCGATTCTGCGAAGCAATGTGAACAGGCACAGAGAAGGTGCTAGCAGGGAATTCTCTGCCTGCCTTTCCCCAGTGCTCTGCAAGCTCTCCAGGACAACATAAAATCTGGGGCTCTGTGCTTTCTTTCGTTGTGAACAAGTGTTACTGTTTTCTGCACAAAAGCGATTCTGCGAAGCAATGTGAACACTTCTGCTTCCCAGGCACAGAGAAGGTGCTAGCAGGGAATTCTCTGCCTGCCTTCCCCCACTGCTCTGCAAGCTCTCCAGGACAACATAAAATCTGGGGCTCTGTGCTTTCTTTCGTTCTGAACAAGTGTTAGTGTTTTCTGCACAAAAGCGATTCTGCGAAGCAATGTGAACAGGCACAGAGAAGGTGCTAGCAGGGAATTCTCTGCCTGCCTTTCCCCAGTGCTCTGCAAGCTCTCCAGGACAACATAAAATCTGGGGCTCTGTGCTTTCTTTCGTTCTGAACAAGTGTTACTGTTTTCTGCACAAAAGCGATTCTGCGAAGCAATGTGAACAGGCACAGAGAAGGTGCTAGCAGGGAATTCTCTGCCTGCCTTTCCCCAGTGCTCTGCAAGCTCTCCAGGACAACAACAAATCTGGGTCTCTGTCCTTTCTTTCGTTCTGAACAAGTGTTACTGTTTTCTGCACAAAAGCGATTCTGCGAAGCCATGTGAACAGGCACAGAGAAGGTGCTAGCAGGGAATTCTCTGCCTGCCTTTCCCCAGTGCTCTGCAAGCTCTCCAGGACAACAGCAGATCTGGGTCTCTGTGCTTTCTTTCGTTCTGAACAAGTTTTAGTGTTTTCTGCACAAAAGCGATTCTGCGAAGCAATGTGAACACTTCTGCTTCCCAGGCACAGAGAAGGTGCTAGCAGGGAATTCTCTGCCTGCCTTTCCCCAGTGCTCTGAAAGCTCTCCAGAACAACAACAAATCTGGGTCTCTGTGCTTTCTTTCGTTCTGAACAAGTTTTAGTGTTTTCTGCACAAAAGCGATTCTGCGAAGCAATGTGAACACTTCTGCTTCCCAGGCACAGAGAAGGTGCTAGCAGGGAATTCTCTGCCTGCCTTTCCCCAGTGCTCTGCAAGCTCTCCAGGACAACATAAAATCTGGGGCTCTGTGCTTTCTTTCGTTCTGAACAAGTGTTACTGTTTTCTGCACAAAAGCGATTCTGCGAAGCAATGTGAACACTTCTGCTTCCCAGGCACAGAGAAGGTGCTAGCAGGGAATTCTATGCCTGCCTTTCCCCAGTGCTCTGCAAGCTCTCCAGGACAACAGCAAATCTGGGGCTCTGTGCTTTCTTTCGTTCTGAACAAGTTTTAGTGTTTTCTGCACAAAAGCGATTCTCCGAAGCAATGTGAACACTTCTGCTTCCCAGGCACAGAGAAGGTGCTAGCAGGGAATTCTCTGCCTGCCTTTCCCCAGTGCTCTGCAAGCTCTCCAGGACAACAACAAATCTGGGTCTCAGTGCTTTCTTTCGTTGTGAACACGTGTTACTGTTTTCTGAAAAAAATCGATTCTGCGCAGCAACGTGAACACTTCTGCTTCCCAGGCACAGAGAAGGTGCTATCAGGGAATTCTCTGCCTGCCTTTCCCCAGGGCTCTGCAAGCTCTCCAGGACAACAGCAAATCTGGGGCTCTGTGCTTTCTTTCGTTGTGAACAAGTGTTACTGTTTTCTGCACAAAAGCGATTCTGCGAAGCAATGTGAACACTTCTGATTCCCAGGCACAGAGAAGGTGCTAGCAGGGAATTCTCTGCCTGCCTTTCCCCAGGGCTCTGCAAGCTCTCCAGGACAACAGCAAATCTGGGGCTCTGTGCTTTCTTTCGTTCTGAACAAGTGTTACTGTTTTCTGCACAAAAGCGATTCTGCGAAGCAATGTGAACAGGCACAGAGAAGGTGCTAGCAGGGAATTCTCTGCCTGCCTTTCCCCAGTGCTCTGCAAGCTCTCCAGGACAACAACAAATCTGGGTCTCTGTCCTTTCTTTCGTTCTGAACAAGTGTTACTGTTTTCTGCACAAAAACGATTCTGCGAAGCAATGTGAACAGGCACAGAGAAGGTGCTAGCAGGGAATTCTCTGCCTGCCTTTCCCCAGTGCTCTGCAAGCTCTCCAGGACAACAGCAGATCTGGGGCTCTGTGCTTTCTTTCGTTGTGAACACGTCTTACTGTTTTCTGCACAAAAGCGATTCTGCACAGCAATGTGAACACTTCTGCTTCCCAGGCACAGAGAAGGTGCTAGCAGGGAATGCTCTGCCTGCCTTTCCCCAGTGCTCTGCAAGCTCTCCAGGACAACATAAAGTCTGGGGCTCTGTGCTTTCTTTCGTTCTGAACAAGTGTTACTGTTTTCTGCACAAAAGCGATTCTGCGAAGCAATGTGAACACTTCTGCTTCCCAGGCACAGAGAAGGTGCTAGCAGGGAATTCTCTGCCTGCCTTTCCCCACTGCTCTGCAAGCTCTCCAGGACAACATAAAATCTGGGGCTCTGTGCTTTCTTTCGTTCTGAACAAGTGTTACTGTTTTCTGCACAAAAGCGATTCTGCGAAGCAATGTGAACACTTCTGCTTCCCAGGCACAGAGAAGGTGCTAGCAGGGAATTCTATGCCTGCCTTTCCCCAGTGCTCTGCAAGCTCTCCAGGACAGCAGCAAATCTGGGGCTCTGTGCTTTCTTTCGTTCCGAACAAGTGTTACTGTTTTCTGAAAAAAATCGATTCTGCGCAGCAACGTGAACACTTCTGCTTCCCAGGCACAGAGAAGGTGCTATCAGGGAATTCTCTGCCTGCCTTTCCCCACTGCTCTGCAAGCTCTCCAGGACAACATAAAATCTGGGGCTCTGTGCTTTCTTTCGTTCTGAACAAGTGTTACTGTTTTCTGCACAAAAGCGATTCTGCGAAGCAATGTGAACACTTCTGCTTCCCAGGCACAGAGAAGGTGCTAGCAGGGAATTCTCTGCCTGCCTTTCCCCAGTGCTCTGCAAGCTCTCCAGGACAACAGCAAATCTGGGGCTCTGTGCTTTCTTTCGTTGTGAACAAGTGTTACTGTTTTCTGCACAAAAGCGATTCTGCGAAGCAATGTGAACACTTCTGCTTCCCAGGCACAGAGAAGGTGCTAGCAGGGAATTCTATGCTGCCTTTCCCCAGTGCTCTGCAAGCTCTCCAGGACAACAGCAAATCTGGGGCTCTGTGCTTTCTTTCGTTCTGAACAAGTGTTACTGTTTTCTGCACAAAAGCGATTCTGCGAAGCAATGTGAACACTTCTGCTTCCCAGGCACAGAGAAGGTGCTAGCAGGGAATTCTCTGCCTGCCTTCCCCCACTGCTCTGCAAGCTCTCCAGGACAACATAAAATCTGGGGCTCTGTGCTTTCTTTCGTTCTGAACAAGTGTTAGTGTTTTCTGCACAAAAGCGATTCTGCGAAGCAATGTGAACAGGCACAGAGAAGGTGCTAGCAGGGAATTCTCTGCCTGCCTTTCCCCAGTGCTCTGCAAGCTCTCCAGCACAACATAAAATCTGGGGCTCTGTGCTTTCTTTCGTTGTGAACAAGTGTTACTGTTTTCTGCACAAAAGCGATTCTGCGAAGCAATGTGAACACTTCTGATTCCCAGGCACAGAGAAGGTGCTAGCAGGGAATTCTCTGCCTGCCTTTCCCCAGGGCTCTGCAAGCTCTCCAGAACAACATAAAATCTGGGGCTCTGTGCTTTCTTTCGTTCTGAACAAGTTTTAGTGTTTTCTGCACAAAAGCGATTCTGCGAAGCAATGTGAACACTTCTGCTTCCCAGGCACAGAGAAGGTGCTAGCAGGGAATTCTCTGCCTGCCTTTCCCCAGTGCTCTGCAAGCTCTCCAGGACAACATAAAATCTGGGGCTCTGTGCTTTCTTTCGTTCTGAACAAGTGTTACTGTTTTCTGCACAAAAGCGATTCTGCGAAGCAATGTGAACACTTCTGCTTCCCAGGCACAGAGAAGGTGCTAGCAGGGAATTCTATGCCTGCCTTTCCCCAGTGCTCTGCAAGCTCTCCAGGACAACAGCAAATCTGGGGCTCTGTGCTTTCTTTCGTTCTGAACAAGTTTTAGTGTTTTCTGCACAAAAGCGATTCTCCGAAGCAATGTGAACACTTCTGCTTCCCAGGCACAGAGAAGGTGCTAGCAGGGAATTCTCTGCCTGCCTTTCCCCAGTGCTCTGCAAGCTCTCCAGGACAACAACAAATCTGGGTCTCAGTGCTTTCTTTCGTTGTGAACACGTGTTACTGTTTTCTGAAAAAAATCGATTCTGCGCAGCAACGTGAACAATTCTGCTTCCCAGGCACAGAGAAGGTGCTATCAGGGAATTCTCTGCCTGCCTTTCCCCAGGGCTCTGCAAGCTCTCCAGGACAACAGCAAATCTGGGGCTCTGTGCTTTCTTTCGTTGTGAACAAGTGTTACTGTTTTCTGCACAAAAGCGATTCTGCGAAGCAATGTGAACACTTCTGATTCCCAGGCACAGAGAAGGTGCTAGCAGGGAATTCTCTGCCTGCCTTTCCCCAGGGCTCTGCAAGCTCTCCAGGACAACAGCAAATCTGGGGCTCTGTGCTTTCTTTCGTTCTGAACAAGTGTTAGTGTTTTCTGCACAAAAGCGATTCTGCGAAGCAATGTGAACAGGCACAGAGAAGGTGCTAGCAGGGAATTCTCTGCCTGCCTTTCCCCAGTGCTCTGCAAGCTCTCCAGGACAACAGCAAATCTGGGGCTCTGTGCTTTCTTTCGTTCTGAACAAGTGTTACTGTTTTCTGCACAAAAGCGATTCTGCGAAGCAATGTGAACAGGCACAGAGAAGGTGCTAGCAGGGAATTTTCTGCCTGCCTTTCCCCAGTGCTCTGCAAGCTCTCCAGGACAACAGCAAATCTGGGGCTCTGTGCTTTCTTTCGTTCTGAACAAGTGTTACTGTTTTCTGCACAAAAGCGATTCTGCGAAGCAATGTGAACAGGCACAGAGAAGGTGCTAGCAGGGAATTCTCTGCCTGCCTTTCCCCAGTGCTCTGCAAGCTCTCCAGGACAACAGCAAATCTGGGGCTCTGTGCTTTCTTTCGTTCTGAACAAGTGTTACTGTTTTCTGCACAAAAGCGATTCTGCGAAGCAATGTGAACAGGCACAGAGAAGGTGCTAGCAGGGAATTCTCTGCCTGCCTTTCCCCAGTGCTCTGCAAGCTCTCCAGGACAACAGCAAATCTGGGGCTCTGTGCTTTCTTTCGTTCTGAACAAGTGTTACTGTTTTCTGCACAAAAGCGATTCTGCGAAGCAATGTGAACAGGCACAGAGAAGGTGCTAGCAGGGAATTCTCTGCCTGCCTTTCCCCAGTGCTCTGCAAGCTCTCCAGGACAACAGCAGATCTGGGGCTCTGTGCTTTCTTTTGTTGTGAACACGTGTTACTGTTTTCTGCACAAAAGTGATTCTGCACAGCAATGTGAACACTTCTGCTTCCCAGGCACAGAGAAGGTGCTAGCAGGGTATGCTCTGCCTGCCTTTCCCCAGGGCTCTGCAAGCTCTCCAGGACAACAGCAAATCTGGGGCTCTGTGCTTTCTTTCGTTCTGAACAAGTGTTACTGTTTTCTGCACAAAAGCGATTCTGCGAAGCAATGTGAACACTTCTGCTTCCCAGGCACAGTGAAGGTGCGAGCAGGGAATTCTCTGCCTGCCTTCTCCCAGTGCTCTGCAAGCTCTCCAGGACAACATAAAGTCTGGGGCTCTGTGCTTTCTTTCGTTCTGAACAAGTGTTACTGTTTTCTGCACAAAAGCGATTCTGCGAAGCAATGTGAACACTTCTGCTTCCCAGGCACAGAGAAGGTGCTAGCAGGGAATTCTATGCCTGCCTTTCCCCAGTGCTCTGCAAGCTCTCCAGGACAACATAAAATCTGGGGCTCTGTGCTTTCTTTCGTTGTGAACAAGTGTTACTGTTTTCTGCACAAAAGCGATTCTGCGAAGCAATGTGAACACTTCTGCTTCCCAGGCACAGAGAAGGTGCTAGCAGGGAATTCTCTGCCTGCCTTCCCCCACTGCTCTGCAAGCTCTCCAGGACAACATAAAATCTGGGGCTCTGTGCTTTCTTTCGTTCTGAACAAGTGTTAGTGTTTTCTGCACAAAAGCGATTCTGCGAAGCAATGTGAACAGGCACAGAGAAGGTGCTAGCAGGGAATTCTCTGCCTGCCTTTCCCCAGTGCTCTGCAAGCTCTCCAGGACAACAGCAAATCTGGGGCTCTGTGCTTTCTTTCGTTCTGAACAAGTGTTACTGTTTTCTGCACAAAAGCGATTCTGCGAAGCAATGTGAACAGGCACAGAGAAGGTGCTAGCAGGGAATTCTCTGCCTGCCTTTCCCCAGTGCTCTGCAAGCTCTCCAGGACAACAGCAGATCTGGGGCTCTGTGCTTTCTTTCGTTGTGAACACGTGTTACTGTTTTCTGCACAAAAGTGATTCTGCACAGCAATGTGAACACTTCTGCTTCCCAGGCACAGTGAAGGTGCGAGCAGGGAATTCTCTGCCTGCCTTCTCCCAGTGCTCTGCAAGCTCTCCAGGACAACATAAAGTCTGGGGCTCTGTGCTTTCTTTCGTTCTGAACAAGTGTTACTGTTTTCTGCACAAAAGCGATTCTGCGAAGCTATGGGAACACTTCTGCTTCCCAGGCACAGTGAAGGTGCTAGCAGGGAATTCTCTGCCTGCCTTCTCCCAGTGCTCTGCAAGCTCTGCAGGACAACAAAAAGTCTGGGGCTCTGTGCTTTCTTTCGTTCTGAACAAGTGTTACTGTTTTCTGCACAAAAGCGATTCTGCGAAGCAATGTGAACACTTCTGCTTCCCAGGCACAGAGAAGGTGCTAGCAGGGAATTCTCTGCCTGCCTTCCCCCACTGCTCTGCAAGCTCTCCAGGACAACATAAAATCTGGGGCTCTGTGCTTTCTTTCGTTCTGAACAAGTGTTAGTGTTTTCTGCACAAAAGCGATTCTGCGAAGCAATGTGAACAGGCACAGAGAAGGTGCTAGCAGGGAATTCTCTGCCTGCCTTTCCCCAGTGCTCTGCAAGCTCTCCAGGACAACATAAAATCTGGGGCTCTGTGCTTTCTTTCGTTCTGAACAAGTGTTACTGTTTTCTGCACAAAAGCGATTCTGCGAAGCAATGTGAACAGGCACAGAGAAGGTGCTAGCAGGGAATTCTCTGCCTGCCTTTCCCCAGTGCTCTGCAAGCTCTCCAGGACAACAACAAATCTGGGTCTCTGTGCTTTCTTTCGTTCTGAACAAGTGTTACTGTTTTCTGCACAAAAGCGATTCTGCGAAGCCATGTGAACAGGCACAGAGAAGGTGCTAGCAGGGAATTCTCTGCCTGCCTTTCCCCAGTGCTCTGCAAGCTCTCCAGGACAACAGCAGATCTGGGTCTCTGTGCTTTCTTTCGTTCTGAACAAGTTTTAGTGTTTTCTGCACAAAAGCGATTCTGCGAAGCAATGTGAACACTTCTGCTTCCCAGGCACAGAGAAGGTGCTAGCAGGGAATTCTCTGCCTGCCTTTCCCCAGTGCTCTGAAAGCTCTCCAGAACAACAACAAATCTGGGTCTCTGTGCTTTCTTTCGTTCTGAACAAGTTTTAGTGTTTTCTGCACAAAAGCGATTCTGCGAAGCAATGTGAACACTTCTGCTTCCCAGGCACAGAGAAGGTGCTAGCAGGGAATTCTCTGCCTGCCTTTCCCCAGTGCTCTGCAAGCTCTCCAGGACAACATAAAATCTGGGGCTCTGTGCTTTCTTTCGTTCTGAACAAGTGTTACTGTTTTCTGCACAAAAGCGATTCTGCGAAGCAATGTGAACACTTCTGCTTCCCAGGCACAGAGAAGGTGCTAGCAGGGAATTCTATGCCTGCCTTTCCCCAGTGCTCTGCAAGCTCTCCAGGACAACAGCAAATCTGGGGCTCTGTGCTTTCTTTCGTTCTGAACAAGTTTTAGTGTTTTCTGCACAAAAGCGATTCTCCGAAGCAATGTGAACACTTCTGCTTCCCAGGCACAGAGAAGGTGCTAGCAGGGAATTCTCTGCCTGCCTTTCCCCAGTGCTCTGCAAGCTCTCCAGGACAACAACAAATCTGGGTCTCAGTGCTTTCTTTCGTTGTGAACACGTGTTACTGTTTTCTGAAAAAAATCGATTCTGCGCAGCAACGTGAACACTTCTGCTTCCCAGGCACAGAGAAGGTGCTATCAGGGAATTCTCTGCCTGCCTTTCCCCAGGGCTCTGCAAGCTCTCCAGGACAACAGCAAATCTGGGGCTCTGTGCTTTCTTTCGTTGTGAACAAGTGTTACTGTTTTCTGCACAAAAGCGATTCTGCGAAGCAATGTGAACACTTCTGATTCCCAGGCACAGAGAAGGTGCTAGCAGGGAATTCTCTGCCTGCCTTTCCCCAGGGCTCTGCAAGCTCTCCAGGACAACAGCAAATCTGGGGCTCTGTGCTTTCTTTCGTTCTGAACAAGTGTTACTGTTTTCTGCACAAAAGCGATTCTGCGAAGCAATGTGAACAGGCACAGAGAAGGTGCTAGCAGGGAATTCTCTGCCTGCCTTTCCCCAGTGCTCTGCAAGCTCTCCAGGACAACAACAAATCTGGGTCTCTGTCCTTTCTTTCGTTCTGAACAAGTGTTACTGTTTTCTGCACAAAAACGATTCTGCGAAGCAATGTGAACAGGCACAGAGAAGGTGCTAGCAGGGAATTCTCTGCCTGCCTTTCCCCAGTGCTCTGCAAGCTCTCCAGGACAACAGCAGATCTGGGGCTCTGTGCTTTCTTTCGTTGTGAACACGTCTTACTGTTTTCTGCACAAAAGCGATTCTGCACAGCAATGTGAACACTTCTGCTTCCCAGGCACAGAGAAGGTGCTAGCAGGGAATGCTCTGCCTGCCTTTCCCCAGGGCTCTGCAAGCTCTCCAGGACAACATAAAGTCTGGGGCTCTGTGCTTTCTTTCGTTCTGAACAAGTGTTACTGTTTTCTGCACAAAAGCGATTCTGCGAAGCAATGTGAACACTTCTGCTTCCCAGGCACAGAGAAGGTGCTAGCAGGGAATTCTCTGCCTGCCTTTCCCCACTGCTCTGCAAGCTCTCCAGGACAACATAAAATCTGGGGCTCTGTGCTTTCTTTCGTTCTGAACAAGTGTTAGTGTTTTCTGCACAAAAGCGATTCTGCGAAGCAATGTGAACAGGCACAGAGAAGGTGCTAGCAGGGAATTCTCTGCCTGCCTTTCCCCAGTGCTCTGCAAGCTCTCCAGGACAACATAAAATCTGGGGCTCTGTGCTTTCTTTCGTTCTGAACAAGTGTTACTGTTTTCTGCACAAAAGCGATTCTGCGAAGCAATGTGAACAGGCACAGAGAAGGTGCTAGCAGGGAATTCTCTGCCTGCCTTTCCCCAGTGCTCTGCAAGCTCTCCAGGACAACAACAAATCTGGGTCTCTGTGCTTTCTTTCGTTCTGAACAAGTGTTACTGTTTTCTGCACAAAAGCGATTCTGCGAAGCCATGTGAACAGGCACAGAGAAGGTGCTAGCAGGGAATTCTCTGCCTGCCTTTCCCCAGTGCTCTGCAAGCTCTCCAGGACAACAGCAGATCTGGGTCTCTGTGCTTTCTTTCGTTCTGAACAAGTTTTAGTGTTTTCTGCACAAAAGCGATTCTGCGAAGCAATGTGAACACTTCTGCTTCCCAGGCACAGAGAAGGTGCTAGCAGGGAATTCTCTGCCTGCCTTTCCCCAGTGCTCTGAAAGCTCTCCAGAACAACAACAAATCTGGGTCTCTGTGCTTTCTTTCGTTCTGAACAAGTTTTAGTGTTTTCTGCACAAAAGCGATTCTGCGAAGCAATGTGAACACTTCTGCTTCCCAGGCACAGAGAAGGTGCTAGCAGGGAATTCTCTGCCTGCCTTTCCCCAGTGCTCTGCAAGCTCTCCAGGACAACATAAAATCTGGGGCTCTGTGCTTTCTTTCGTTCTGAACAAGTGTTACTGTTTTCTGCACAAAAGCGATTCTGCGAAGCAATGTGAACACTTCTGCTTCCCAGGCACAGAGAAGGTGCTAGCAGGGAATTCTATGCCTGCCTTTCCCCAGTGCTCTGCAAGCTCTCCAGGACAACAGTAAATCTGGGGCTCTGTGCTTTCTTTCGTTCTGAACAAGTTTTAGTGTTTTCTGCACAAAAGCGATTCTCCGAAGCAATGTGAACACTTCTGCTTCCCAGGCACAGAGAAGGTGCTAGCAGGGAATTCTCTGCCTGCCTTTCCCCAGTGCTCTGCAAGCTCTCCAGGACAACAACAAATCTGGGTCTCAGTGCTTTCTTTCGTTGTGAACACGTGTTACTGTTTTCTGAAAAAAATCGATTCTGCGCAGCAACGTGAACACTTCTGCTTCCCAGGCACAGAGAAGGTGCTATCAGGGAATTCTCTGCCTGCCTTTCCCCAGGGCTCTGCAAGCTCTCCAGGACAACAGCAAATCTGGGGCTCTGTGCTTTCTTTCGTTGTGAACAAGTGTTACTGTTTTCTGCACAAAAGCGATTCTGCGAAGCAATGTGAACACTTCTGATTCCCAGGCACAGAGAAGGTGCTAGCAGGGAATTCTCTGCCTGCCTTTCCCCAGGGCTCTGCAAGCTCTCCAGGACAACAGCAAATCTGGGGCTCTGTGCTTTCTTTCGTTCTGAACAAGTGTTACTGTTTTCTGCACAAAAGCGATTCTGCGAAGCAATGTGAACAGGCACAGAGAAGGTGCTAGCAGGGAATTCTCTGCCTGCCTTTCCCCAGTGCTCTGCAAGCTCTCCAGGACAACAACAAATCTGGGTCTCTGTCCTTTCTTTCGTTCTGAACAAGTGTTACTGTTTTCTGCACAAAAACGATTCTGCGAAGCAATGTGAACAGGCACAGAGAAGGTGCTAGCAGGGAATTCTCTGCCTGCCTTTCCCCAGTGCTCTGCAAGCTCTCCAGGACAACAGCAGATCTGGGGCTCTGTGCTTTCTTTCGTTGTGAACACGTCTTACTGTTTTCTGCACAAAAGCGATTCTGCACAGCAATGTGAACACTTCTGCTTCCCAGGCACAGAGAAGGTGCTAGCAGGGAATGCTCTGCCTGCCTTTCCCCAGGGCTCTGCAAGCTCTCCAGGACAACATAAAGTCTGGGGCTCCGTGCTTTCTTTCGTTCTGAACAAGTGTTACTGTTTTCTGCACAAAAGCGATTCTGCGAAGCAATGTGAACACTTCTGCTTCCCAGGCACAGAGAAGGTGCTAGCAGGGAATTCTCTGCCTGCCTTTCCCCACTGCTCTGCAAGCTCTCCAGGACAACATAAAATCTGGGGCTCTGTGCTTTCTTTCGTTCTGAACAAGTGTTACTGTTTTCTGCACAAAAGCGATTCTGCGAAGCAATGTGAACACTTCTGCTTCCCAGGCACAGAGAAGGTGCTAGCAGGGAATTCTATGCCTGCCTTTCCCCAGTGCTCTGAAAGCTCTCCAGGACAGCAGCAAATCTGGGGCTCTGTGCTTTCTTTCGTTCCGAACAAGTGTTACTGTTTTCTGAAAAAAATCGATTCTGCGCAGCAACGTGAACACTTCTGCTTCCCAGGCACAGAGAAGGTGCTATCAGGGAATTCTCTGCCTGCCTTTCCCCACTGCTCTGCAAGCTCTCCAGGACAACATAAAATCTGGGGCTCTGTGCTTTCTTTCGTTCTGAACAAGTGTTACTGTTTTCTGCACAAAAGCGATTCTGCGAAGCAATGTGAACACTTCTGCTTCCCAGGCACAGAGAAGGTGCTAGCAGGGAATTCTATGCCTGCCTTTCCCCAGTGCTCTGCAAGCTCTCCAGGACAACAGCAAATCTGGGGCTCTGTGCTTTCTTTCGTTGTGAACAAGTGTTACTGTTTTCTGCACAAAAGCGATTCTGCGAAGCAATGTGAACACTTCTGATTCCCAGGCACAGAGAAGGTGCTAGCAGGGAATTCTCTGCCTGCCTTTCCCCAGGGCTCTGCAAGCTCTCCAGGACAACAGCAAATCTGGGGCTCTGTGCTTTCTTTCGTTCTGAACAAGTGTTACTGTTTTCTGCACAAAAGCGATTCTGCGAAGCAATGTGAACAGGCACAGAGAAGGTGCTAGCAGGGAATTCTCTGCCTGCCTTTCCCCAGTGCTCTGCAAGCTCTCCAGGACAACAACAAATCTGGGTCTCTGTCCTTTCTTTCGTTCTGAACAAGTGTTACTGTTTTCTGCACAAAAACGATTCTGCGAAGCAATGTGAACAGGCACAGAGAAGGTGCTAGCAGGGAATTCTCTGCCTGCCTTTCCCCAGTGCTCTGCAAGCTCTCCAGGACAACAGCAGATCTGGGGCTCTGTGCTTTCTTTCGTTGTGAACACGTCTTACTGTTTTCTGCACAAAAGCGATTCTGCACAGCAATGTGAACACTTCTGCTTCCCAGGCACAGAGAAGGTGCTAGCAGGGAATGCTCTGCCTGCCTTTCCCCAGGGCTCTGCAAGCTCTCCAGGACAACATAAAGTCTGGGGCTCTGTGCTTTCTTTCGTTCTGAACAAGTGTTACTGTTTTCTGCACAAAAGCGATTCTGCGAAGCAATGTGAACACTTCTGCTTCCCAGGCACAGAGAAGGTGCTAGCAGGGAATTCTCTGCCTGCCTTTCCCCACTGCTCTGCAAGCTCTCCAGGACAACATAAAATCTGGGGCTCTGTGCTTTCTTTCGTTCTGAACAAGTGTTACTGTTTTCTGCACAAAAGCGATTCTGCGAAGCAATGTGAACACTTCTGATTCCCAGGCACAGAGAAGGTGCTAGCAGGGAATTCTATGCCTGCCTTTCCCCAGTGCTCTGCAAGCTCTCCAGGACAGCAGCAAATCTGGGGCTCTGTGCTTTCTTTCGTTCCGAACAAGTGTTACTGTTTTCTGAAAAAAATCGATTCTGCGCAGCAACGTGAACACTTCTGCTTCCCAGGCACAGAGAAGGTGCTATCAGGGAATTCTCTGCCTGCCTTTCCCCACTGCTCTGCAAGCTCTCCAGGACAACAGCAGATCTGGGGCTCTGTGCTTTCTTTTGTTGTGAACACGTGTTACTGTTTTCTGCACAAAAGTGATTCTGCACAGCAATGTGAACACTTCTGCTTCCCAGGCACAGAGAAGGTGCTAGCAGGGTATGGTCTGCCTGCCTTTCCCCAGGGCTCTGCAAGCTCTCCAGGACAACAGCAAATCTGGGGCTCTGTGCTTTCTTTCGTTCTGAACAAGTGTTACTGTTTTCTGCACAAAAGCGATTCTGCGAAGCAATGTGAACACTTCTGCTTCCCAGGCACAGTGAAGGTGCGAGCAGGGAATTCTCTGCCTGCCTTCTCCCAGTGCTCTGCAAGCTCTCCAGGACAACATAAAGTCTGGGGCTCTGTGCTTTCTTTCGTTCTGAACAAGTGTTACTGTTTTCTGCACAAAAGCGATTCTGCGAAGCAATGTGAACACTTCTGCTTCCCAGGCACAGAGAAGGTGCTAGCAGGGAATTCTATGCCTGCCTTTCCCCAGTGCTCTGCAAGCTCTCCAGGACAACAGCAAATCTGGGGCTCTGTGCTTTCTTTCGTTCTGAACAAGTGTTACTGTTTTCTGCACAAAAGCGATTCTGCGAAGCAATGTGAACAGGCACAGAGAAGGTGCTAGCAGGGAATTCTCTGCCTGCCTTTCCCCAGTGCTCTGCAAGCTCTCCAGGACAACAGCAAATCTGTGGCTCTGTGCTTTCTTTCGTTCTGAACAAGTGTTACTGTTTTCTGCACAAAAGCGATTCTGCGAAGCAATGTGAACAGGCACAGAGAAGGTGCTAGCAGGGAATTCTCTGCCTGCCTTTCCCCAGTGCTCTGCAAGCTCTCCAGGACAGCAGCAAATCTGGGGCTCTGTGCTTTCTTTCGTTCCGAACAAGTGTTACTGTTTTCTGAAAAAAATCGATTCTGCGCAGCAACGTGAACACTTCTGCTTCCCAGGCACAGAGAAGGTGCTATCAGGGAATTCTCTGCCTGCCTTTCCCCACTGCTCTGCAAGCTCTCCAGGACAACATAAAATCTGGGGCTCTGTGCTTTCTTTCGTTCTGAACAAGTGTTACTGTTTTCTGCACAAAAGCGATTCTGCGAAGCAATGTGAACACTTCTGCTTCCCAGGCACAGAGAAGGTGCTAGCAGGGAATTCTATGCCTGCCTTTCCCCAGTGCTCTGCAAGCTCTCCAGGACAACAGCAAATCTGGGGCTCTGTGCTTTCTTTCGTTGTGAACAAGTGTTACTGTTTTCTGCACAAAAGCGATTCTGCGAAGCAATGTGAACACTTCTGATTCCCAGGCACAGAGAAGGTGCTAGCAGGGAATTCTCTGCCTGCCTTTCCCCAGGGCTCTGCAAGCTCTCCAGGACAACAGCAAATCTGGGGCTCTGTGCTTTCTTTCGTTCTGAACAAGTGTTACTGTTTTCTGCACAAAAGCGATTCTGCGAAGCAATGTGAACAGGCACAGAGAAGGTGCTAGCAGGGAATTCTCTGCCTGCCTTTCCCCAGTGCTCTGCAAGCTCTCCAGGACAACAACAAATCTGGGTCTCTGTCCTTTCTTTCGTTCTGAACAAGTGTTACTGTTTTCTGCACAAAAACGATTCTGCGAAGCAATGTGAACAGGCACAGAGAAGGTGCTAGCAGGGAATTCTCTGCCTACCTTTCCCCAGTGCTCTGCAAGCTCTCCAGGACAACAGCAGATCTGGGGCTCTGTGCTTTCTTTCGTTGTGAACACGTCTTACTGTTTTCTGCACAAAAGCGATTCTGCACAGCAATGTGAACACTTCTGCTTCCCAGGCACAGAGAAGGTGCTAGCAGGGAATGCTCTGCCTGCCTTTCCCCAGGGCTCTGCAAGCTCTCCAGGACAACATAAAGTCTGGGGCTCTGTGCTTTCTTTCGTTCTGAACAAGTGTTACTGTTTTCTGCACAAAAGCGATTCTGCGAAGCAATGTGAACACTTCTGCTTCCCAGGCACAGAGAAGGTGCTAGCAGGGAATTCTCTGCCTGCCTTTCCCCACTGCTCTGCAAGCTCTCCAGGACAACATAAAATCTGGGGCTCTGTGCTTTCTTTCGTTCTGAACAAGTGTTACTGTTTTCTGCACAAAAGCGATTCTGCGAAGCAATGTGAACACTTCTGATTCCCAGGCACAGAGAAGGTGCTAGCAGGGAATTCTATGCCTGCCTTTCCCCAGTGCTCTGCAAGCTCTCCAGGACAGCAGCAAATCTGGGGCTCTGTGCTTTCTTTCGTTCCGAACAAGTGTTACTGTTTTCTGAAAAAAATCGATTCTGCGCAGCAACGTGAACACTTCTGCTTCCCAGGCACAGAGAAGGTGCTATCAGGGAATTCTCTGCCTGCCTTTCCCCACTGCTCTGCAAGCTCTCCAGGACAACAGCAGATCTGGGGCTCTGTGCTTTCTTTTGTTGTGAACACGTGTTACTGTTTTCTGCACAAAAGTGATTCTGCACAGCAATGTGAACACTTCTGCTTCCCAGGCACAGAGAAGGTGCTAGCAGGGTATGGTCTGCCTGCCTTTCCCCAGGGCTCTGCAAGCTCTCCAGGACAACAGCAAATCTGGGGCTCTGTGCTTTCTTTCGTTCTGAACAAGTGTTACTGTTTTCTGCACAAAAGCGATTCTGCGAAGCAATGTGAACACTTCTGCTTCCCAGGCACAGTGAAGGTGCGAGCAGGGAATTCTCTGCCTGCCTTCTCCCAGTGCTCTGCAAGCTCTCCAGGACAACATAAAGTCTGGGGCTCTGTGCTTTCTTTCGTTCTGAACAAGTGTTACTGTTTTCTGCACAAAAGCGATTCTGCGAAGCAATGTGAACACTTCTGCTTCCCAGGCACAGAGAAGGTGCTAGCAGGGAATTCTATGCCTGCCTTTCCCCAGTGCTCTGCAAGCTCTCCAGGACAACAGCAAATCTGGGGCTCTGTGCTTTCTTTCGTTCTGAACAAGTGTTACTGTTTTCTGCACAAAAGCGATTCTGCGAAGCAATGTGAACAGGCACAGAGAAGGTGCTAGCAGGGAATTCTCTGCCTGCCTTTCCCCAGTGCTCTGCAAGCTCTCCAGGACAACAGCAAATCTGTGGCTCTGTGCTTTCTTTCGTTCTGAACAAGTGTTACTGTTTTCTGCACAAAAGCGATTCTGCGAAGCAATGTGAACAGGCACAGAGAAGGTGCTAGCAGGGAATTCTCTGCCTGCCTTTCCCCAGTGCTCTGCAAGCTCTCCAGGACAACAGCAGATCTGGGGCTCTGTGCTTTCTTTCGTTGTGAACACGTGTTACTGTTTTCTGCACAAAAGTGATTCTGCACAGCAATGTGAACACTTCTGCTTCCCAGGCACAGTGAAGGTGCGAGCAGGGAATTCTCTGCCTGCCTTCTCCCAGTGCTCTGCAAGCTCTCCAGGACAACATAAAGTCTGGGGCTCTGTGCTTTCTTTCGTTCTGAACAAGTGTTACTGTTTTCTGCACAAAAGCGATTCTGCGAAGCTATGGGAACACTTCTGCTTCCCAGGCACAGTGAAGGTGCTAGCAGGGAATTCTCTGCCTGCCTTCTCCCAGTGCTCTGCAAGCTCTGCAGGACAACAAAAAGTCTGGGGCTCTGTGCTTTCTTTCGTTCTGAACAAGTGTTACTGTTTTCTGCACAAAAGCGATTCTGCGAAGCAATGTGAACACTTCTGCTTCCCAGGCACAGAGAAGGTGCTAGCAGGGAATTCTCTGCCTGCCTTCCCCCACTGCTCTGCAAGCTCTCCAGGACAACATAAAATCTGGGGCTCTGTGCTTTCTTTCGTTCTGAACAAGTGTTAGTGTTTTCTGCACAAAAGCGATTCTCCGAAGCAATGTGAACAGGCACAGAGAAGGTGCTAGCAGGGAATTCTCTGCCTGCCTTTCCCCAGTGCTCTGCAAGCTCTCCAGGACAACATAAAATCTGGGGCTCTGTGCTTTCTTTCGTTCTGAACAAGTGTTAGTGTTTTCTGCACAAAAGCGCTTCTGCGAAGCAATGTGAACAGGCACAGAGAAGGTGCTAGCAGGGAATTCTCTGCCTGCCTTTCCCCAGTGCTCTGCAAGCTCTCCAGGACAACAACAAATCTGGGTCTCTGTCCTTTCTTTCGTTCTGAACAAGTGTTACTGTTTTCTGCACAAAAGCGATTCTGCGAAGCCATGTGAACAGGCACAGAGAAGGTGCTAGCAGGGAATTCTCTGCCTGCCTTTCCCCAGTGCTCTGCAAGCTCTCCAGGACAACAGCAGATCTGGGGCTCTGTGCTTTCTTTCGTTCTGAACAAGTGTTACTGTTTTCTGCACAAAAGCGATTCTGCGAAGCAGTGTGAACACTTCTGCTTCCAAGGCACAGAGAAGGTGCTAGCAGGGAATTCTCTGCCTGCCTTTCCCCAGTGCTCTGAAAGCTCTCCAGAACAACATAAAATCTGGGGCTCTGTGCTTTCTTTCGTTCTGAACAAGTTTTAGTGTTTTCTGCACAAAAGCGATTCTGCGAAGCAATGTGAACACTTCTGCTTCCCAGGCACAGAGAAGGTGCTAGCAGGGAATTCTCTGCCTGCCTTTCCCCAGTGCTCTGCAAGCTCTCCAGGACAACATAAAATCTGGGGCTCTGTGCTTTCTTTCGTTCTGAACAAGTGTTACTGTTTTCTGCACAAAAGCGATTCTGCGAAGCAATGTGAACACTTCTGCTTCCCAGGCACAGAGAAGGTGCTAGCAGGGAATTCTATGCCTGCCTTTCCCCAGTGCTCTGCAAGCTCTCCAGGACAACAGCAAATCTGGGGCTCTGTGCTTTCTTTCGTTCTGAACAAGTTTTAGTGTTTTCTGCACAAAAGCGATTCTCCGAAGCAATGTGAACACTTCTGCTTCCCAGGCACAGAGAAGGTGCTAGCAGGAAATTCTCTGCCTGCCTTTCCCCAGTGCTCTGCAAGCTCTCCAGGACAACAACAAATCTGGGTCTCAGTGCTTTCTTTCGTTGTGAACACGTGTTACTGTTTTCTGAAAAAAATCGATTCTGCGCAGCAACGTGAACACTTCTGCTTCCCAGGCACAGAGAAGGTGCTATCAGGGAATTCTCTGCCTGCCTTTCCCCAGGGCTCTGCAAGCTCTCCAGGACAACAGCAAATCTGGGGCTCTGTGCTTTCTTTCGTTCTGAACAAGTGTTACTGTTTTCTGCACAAAAGCGATTCTGCGAAGCAATGTGAACACTTCTGATTCCCAGGCACAGAGAAGGTGCTAGCAGGGAATTCTCTGCCTGCCTTTCCCCAGGGCTCTGCAAGCTCTCCAGGACAACAGCAAATCTGGGGCTCTGTGCTTTCTTTCGTTCTGAACAAGTGTTAGTGTTTTCTGCACAAAAGCGATTCTGCGAAGCAATGTGAACAGGCACAGAGAAGGTGCTAGCAGGGAATTCTCTGCCTGCCTTTCCCCAGTGCTCTGCAAGCTCTCCAGGACAACAGCAAATCTGGGGCTCTGTGCTTTCTTTCGTTCTGAACAAGTGTTACTGTTTTCTGCACAAAAGCGATTCTGCGAAGCAATGTGAACAGGCACAGAGAAGGTGCTAGCAGGGAATTTTCTGCCTGCCTTTCCCCACTGCTCTGCAAGCTCTCCAGGACAACATAAAATCTGGGGCTCTGTGCTTTCTTTCGTTCTGAACAAGTGTTACTGTTTTCTGCACAAAAGCGATTCTGCGAAGCAATGTGAACAGGCACAGAGAAGGTGCTAGCAGGGAATTCTCTGCCTGCCTTTCCCCAGGTCTCTGCAAGCTCTCCAGGACAACAGCAAATCTGGGGCTCTGTGCTTTCTTTCGTTCTGAACAAGTGTTACTGTTTTCTGCACAAAAGCGATTCTGCGAAGCAATGTGAACAGGCACAGAGAAGGTGCTAGCAGGGAATTCTCTGCCTGCCTTTCCCCAGTGCTCTGCAAGCTCTCCAGGACAACAGCAGATCTGGGGCTCTGTGCTTTCTTTTGTTGTGAACACGTGTTACTGTTTTCTGCACAAAAGTGATTCTGCACAGCAATGTGAACACTTCTGCTTCCCAGGCACAGAGAAGGTGCTAGCAGGGTATGCTCTGCCTGCCTTTCCCCAGGGCTCTGCAAGCTCTCCAGGACAACAGCAAATCTGGGGCTCTGTGCTTTCTTTCGTTCTGAACAAGTGTTACTGTTTTCTGCACAAAAGCGATTCTGCGAAGCAATGTGAACACTTCTGCTTCCCAGGCACAGTGAAGGTGCGAGCAGGGAATTCTCTGCCTGCCTTCTCCCAGTGCTCTGCAAGCTCTCCAGGACAACATAAAGTCTGGGGCTCTGTGCTTTCTTTCGTTCTGAACAAGTGTTACTGTTTTCTGCACAAAAGCGATTCTGCGAAGCAATGTGAACACTTCTGCTTCCCAGGCACAGAGAAGGTGCTAGCAGGGAATTCTATGCCTGCCTTTCCCCAGTGCTCTGCAAGCTCTCCAGGACAACATAAAATCTGGGGCTCTGTGCTTTCTTTCGTTGTGAACAAGTGTTACTGTTTTCTGCACAAAAGCGATTCTGCGAAGCAATGTGAACACTTCTGCTTCCCAGGCACAGAGAAGGTGCTAGCAGGGAATTCTCTGCCTGCCTTCCCCCACTGCTCTGCAAGCTCTCCAGGACAACATAAAATCTGGGGCTCTGTGCTTTCTTTCGTTCTGAACAAGTGTTAGTGTTTTCTGCACAAAAGCGATTCTGCGAAGCAATGTGAACAGGCACAGAGAAGGTGCTAGCAGGGAATTCTCTGCCTGCCTTTCCCCAGTGCTCTGCAAGCTCTCCAGGACAACAGCAAATCTGGGGCTCTGTGCTTTCTTTCGTTCTGAACAAGTGTTACTGTTTTCTGCACAAAAGCGATTCTGCGAAGCAATGTGAACAGGCACAGAGAAGGTGCTAGCAGGGAATTCTCTGCCTGCCTTTCCCCAGTGCTCTGCCAGCTCTCCAGGACAACAGCAGATCTGGGGCTCTGTGCTTTCTTTCGTTGTGAACACGTGTTACTGTTTTCTGCACAAAAGTGATTCTGCACAGCAATGTGAACACTTCTGCTTCCCAGGCACAGTGAAGGTGCGAGCAGGGAATTCTCTGCCTGCCTTCTCCCAGTGCTCTGCAAGCTCTCCAGGACAACATAAAGTCTGGGGCTCTGTGCTTTCTTTCGTTCTGAACAAGTGTTACTGTTTTCTGCACAAAAGCGATTCTGCGAAGCTATGGGAACACTTCTGCTTCCCAGGCACAGAGAAGGTGCTAGCAGGGAATTCTCTGCCTGCCTTTCCCCAGTGCTCTGCAAGCTCTCCAGGACAACATAAAATCTGGGGCTCTGTGCTTTCTTTCGTTCTGAACAAGTGTTACTGTTTTCTGCACAAAAGCGATTCTGCGAAGCAATGTGAACAGGCACAGAGAAGGTGCTAGCAGGGAATTCTCTGCCTGCCTTTCCCCAGTGCTCTGCAAGCTCTCCAGGACAACAGCAAATCTGGGGCTCTGTGCTTTCTTTCGTTCTGAACAAGTGTTACTGTTTTCTGCACAAAAGCGATTCTGCGAAGCAGTGTGAACACTTCTGCTTCCCAGGCACAGAGAAGGTGCTAGCAGGGAATTCTCTGCCTGCCTTTCCCCAGTGCTCTGAAAGCTCTCCAGAACAACAACAAATCTGGGGCTCTGTGCTTTCTTTCGTTCTGAACAAGTTTTAGTGTTTTCTGCACAAAAGCGATTCTGCGAAGCAATGTGAACACTTCTGCTTCCCAGGCACAGAGAAGGTGCTAGCAGGGAATTCTCTGCCTGCCTTTCCCCAGTGCTCTGCAAGCTCTCCAGGACAACATAAAATCTGGGGCTCTGTGCTTTCTTTCGTTCTGAACAAGTGTTACTGTTTTCTGCACAAAAGCGATTCTGCGAAGCAATGTGAACACTTCTGCTTCCCAGGCACAGAGAAGGTGCTAGCAGGGAATTCTATGCCTGCCTTTCCCCAGTGCTCTGCAAGCTCTCCAGGACAACAGCAAATCTGGGGCTCTGTGCTTTCTTTCGTTCTGAACAAGTTTTAGTGTTTTCTGCACAAAAGCGATTCTCCGAAGCAATGTGAACACTTCTGCTTCCCAGGCACAGAGAAGGTGCTAGCAGGGAATTCTCTGCCTGCCTTTCCCCAGTGCTCTGCAAGCTCTCCAGGACAACAACAAATCTGGGGCTCTGTGCTTTCTTTCGTTGTGAACAAGTGTTACTGTTTTCTGAAAAAAATCGATTCTGCGCAGCAACGTGAACACTTCTGCTTCCCAGGCACAGAGAAGGTGCTATCAGGGAATTCTCTGCCTGCCTTTCCCCAGGGCTCTGCAAGCTCTCCAGGACAACAGCAAATCTGGGGCTCTGTGCTTTCTTTCGTTGTGAACAAGTGTTACTGTTTTCTGCACAAAAGCGATTCTGCGAAGCAATGTGAACACTTCTGATTCCCAGGCACAGAGAAGGTGCTAGCAGGGAATTCTCTGCCTGCCTTTCCCCAGGGCTCTGCAAGCTCTCCAGGACAACAGCAAATCTGGGGCTCTGTGCTTTCTTTCGTTCTGAACAAGTGTTACTGTTTTCTGCACAAAAGCGATTCTGCGAAGCAATGTGAACAGGCACAGAGAAGGTGCTAGCAGGGAATTCTCTGCCTGCCTTTCCCCAGTGCTCTGCAAGCTCTCCAGGACAACAACAAATCTGGGTCTCTGTCCTTTCTTTCGTTCTGAACAAGTGTTACTGTTTTCTGCACAAAAACGATTCTGCGAAGCAATGTGAACAGGCACAGAGAAGGTGCTAGCAGGGAATTCTCTGCCTGCCTTTCCCCAGTGCTCTGCAAGCTCTCCAGGACAACAGCAGATCTGGGGCTCTGTGCTTTCTTTCGTTGTGAACACGTCTTACTGTTTTCTGCACAAAAGCGATTCTGCACAGCAATGTGAACACTTCTGCTTCCCAGGCACAGAGAAGGTGCTAGCAGGGAATGCTCTGCCTGCCTTTCCCCAGGGCTCTGCAAGCTCTCCAGGACAACATAAAGTCTGGGGCTCTGTGCTTTCTTTCGTTCTGAACAAGTGTTACTGTTTTCTGCACAAAAGCGATTCTGCGAAGCAATGTGAACACTTCTGCTTCCCAGGCACAGAGAAGGTGCTAGCAGGGAATTCTCTGCCTGCCTTTCCCCACTGCTCTGCAAGCTCTCCAGGACAACATAAAATCTGGGGCTCTGTGCTTTCTTTCGTTCTGAACAAGTGTTACTGTTTTCTGCACAAAAGCGATTCTGCGAAGCAATGTGAACACTTCTGCTTCCCAGGCACAGAGAAGGTGCTATCAGGGAATTCTATGCCTGCCTTTCCCCAGTGCTCTGCAAGCTCTCCAGGACAGCAGCAAATCTGGGGCTCTGTGCTTTCTTTCGTTCCGAACAAGTGTTACTGTTTTCTGAAAAAAATCGATTCTGCGCAGCAACGTGAACACTTCTGCTTCCCAGGCACAGAGAAGGTGCTATCAGGGAATTCTCTGCCTGCCTTTCCCCAGTGCTCTGCAAGCTCTCCAGGACAACATAAAATCTGGGGCTCTGTGCTTTCTTTCGTTCTGAACAAGTGTTACTGTTTTCTGCACAAAAGCGATTCTGCGAAGCAATGTGAACACTTCTGCTTCCCAGGCACAGAGAAGGTGCTAGCAGGGAATTCTATGCTGCCTTTCCCCAGTGCTCTGCAAGCTCTCCAGGACAACATAAAGTCTGGGGCTCTGTGCTTTCTTTCGTTCTGAACAAGTGTTAGTGTTTTCTGCACAAAAGCGATTCTGCGAAGCAATGTGAACACTTCTGATTCCCAGGCACAGAGAAGGTGCTAGCAGGGAATTCTCTGCCTGCCTTTCCCCAGGGCTCTGCAAGCTCTCCAGGACAACAGCAAATCTGGGTCTCTGTCCTTTCTTTCGTTCTGAACAAGTGTTACTGTTCTCTGCACAAAAACGATTCTGCGAAGCAATGTGAACAGGCACAGAGAAGGTGCTAGCAGGGAATTCTCTGCCTGCCTTTCCCCAGTGCTCTGCAAGCTCTCCAGGACAACAGCAGATCTGGGGCTCTGTGCTTTCTTTCGTTGTGAACACGTGTTACTGTTTTCTGCACAAAAGCGATTCTGCGAAGCAATGTGAACACTTCTGCTTCCCAGGCACAGAGAAGGTGCTAGCAGGGAATTCTCTGCCTGCCTTTCCCCAGTGCTCTGCAAGCTCTCCAGGACAACATAAAATCTGGGGCTCTGTGCTTTCTTTCGTTCTGAACAAGTGTTACTGTTTTCTGCACAAAAGCGATTCTGCGAAGCAATGTGAACACTTCTGCTTCCCAGGCACAGAGAAGGTGCTAGCAGGGAATTCTATGCCTGCCTTTCCCCAGTGCTCTGCAAGCTCTCCAGGACAGCAGCAAATCTGGGGCTCTGTGCTTTCTTTCGTTCTGAACAAGTGTTACTGTTTTCTGAAAAAAATCGATTCTGCGCAGCAACGTGAACACTTTTGCTTCCCAGGCACAGAGAAGGTGCTATCAGGGAATTCTCTGCCTGCCTTTCCCCAGTGCTCTGCAAGCTCTCCAGGACAACATAAAATCTGGGGCTCTGTGCTTTCTTTCGTTCTGAACAAGTGTTACTGTTTTCTGCACAAAAGCGATTCTGCGAAGCAATGTGAACACTTCTGATTCCCAGGCACAGAGAAGGTGCTAGCAGGGAATGCTCTGCCTGCCTTTCCCCAGGGCTCTGCAAGCTCTCCAGGACAACATAAAGTCTGGGGCTCTGTGCTTTCTTTCGTTCTGAACAAGTGTTACTGTTTTCTGCACAAAAGCGATTCTGCGAAGCAATGTGAACACTTCTGCTTCCCAGGCACAGAGAAGGTGCTAGCAGGGAATTCTCTGCCTGCCTTTCCCCACTGCTCTGCAAGCTCTCCAGGACAACATAAAATCTGGGGCTCTGTGCTTTCTTTCGTTCTGAACAAGTGTTACTGTTTTCTGCACAAAAGCGATTCTGCCAAGCAATGTGAACACTTCTCCTTCCCAGGCACAGAGAAGGTGCTAGCAGGGAATTCTATGCCTGCCTTTCCCCAGTGCTCTGCAAGCTCTCCAGGACAGCAGCAAATCTGGGGCTCTGTGCTTTCTTTCGTTCTGAACAAGTGTTACTGTTTTCTGCACAAAAGCGATTCTGCGAAGCAATGTGAACACATCTGATTCCCAGGCACAGAGAAGGTGCTAGCAGGGAATGCTCTGCCTGCCTTTCCCCAGGACTCTGCAAGCTCTCCAGGACAACATAAAGTCTGGGGCTCTGTGCTTTCTTTCGTTCTGAACAAGTGTTACTGTTTTCTGCACAAAAGCGATTCTGCGAAGCAATGTGAACACTTCTGCTTCCCAGGCACAGAGAAGGTGCTAGCAGGGAATTCTCTGCCTGCCTTTCCCCAGTGCTCTGCAAGCTCTCCAGGACAACATAAAATCTGGGGCTCTGTGCTTTCTTTCGTTCTGAACAAGTGTTACTGTTTTCTGCACAAAAGCGATTCTGCCAAGCAATGTGAACACTTCTGCTTCCCAGGCACAGAGAAGGTGCTAGCAGGGAATTCTATGCCTGCCTTTCCCCAGTGCTCTGCAAGCTCTCCAGGACAGCAGCAAATCTGGGGCTCTGTGCTTTCTTTCGTTCTGAACAAGTGTTACTGTTTTCTGAAAAAAATCGATTCTGCGCAGCAACGTGAACACTTCTGCTTCCCAGGCACAGAGAAGGTGCTAGCAGGGAATTCTCTGCCTGCCTTTCCCCAGTACTCTGCAAGCTCTCCAGGACAACATAAAATCTGGGGCTCTGTGCTTTCTTTCGTTCTGAACAAGTGTTACTGTTTTCTGCACAAAAGCGATTCTGCGAAGCAATGTGAACACTTCTGCTTCCCAGGCACAGAGAAGGTGCTAGCAGGGAATTCTCTGCCTGCCTTCCCCGACTGCTCTGCAGGCTCTCCAGGACAACATAAAATCTGGGGCTCTGTGCTTTCTTTCGTTCTGAACAAGTGTTAGTGTTTTCTGCACAAAAGCGATTCTGCGAAGCAATGTGAACAGGCACAGAGAAGGTGCTAGCAGGGAATTCTCTGCCTGCCTTTCCCCAGTGCTCTTCAAGCTCTCCAGGACAACAACAAATCTGGGGCTCTGTGCTTTCTTTCGTTCTGAACAAGTGTTACTGTTTTCTGCACAAAAACGATTCTGCGAAGCAATGTGAACAGGCACAGAGAAGGTGCTAGCAGGGAATTCTCTGCCTGCCTTTCCCCAGTGCTCTGCAAGCTCTCCAGGACAACAGCAGATCTGGGGCTCTGTGCTTTCTTTCGTTGTGAACACGTGTTACTGTTTTCTGCACAAAAGTGATTCTGCACAGCAATGTGAACACTTCTGCTTCCCAGGCACAGAGAAGGTGCTAGCAGGGAATTCTATGCCTGCCTTTCCCCAGTGCTCTGCAAGCTCTCCAGGACAGCAGCAAATCTGGGGCTCTGTGCTTTCTTTCGTTCTGAACAAGTGTTACTGTTTTCTGAAAAAAATCGATTCTGCGCAGCAACGTGAACACTTCTGCTTCCCAGGCACAGAGAAGGTGCTATCAGGGAATTCTCTGCCTGCCTTTCCCCAGTGCTCTGCAAGCTCTCCAGGACAACATAAAATCTGGGGCTCTGTGCTTTCTTTCGTTCTGAACAAGTGTTACTGTTTTCTGCACAAAAGCGATTCTGCGAAGCAATGTGAACACTTCTGCTTCCCAGGCACAGAGAAGGTGCTAGCAGGGAATTCTATGCCTGCCTTTCCCCAGTGCTCTGCAAGCTCTCCAGGACAACAGCAAATCTGGGGCTCTGTGCTTTCTTTCGTTCTGAACAAGTGTTACTGTTTTCTGCACAAAAGCGATTCTGCGAAGCAATGTGAACACTTCTGCTTCCCAGGCACAGAGAAGGTGCTAGCAGGGAATTCTATGCTGCCTTTCCCCAGTGCTCTGCAAGCTCTCCAGGACAACAGCAAATCTGGGGCTCTGTGCTTTCTTTCGTTCTGAACAAGTGTTACTGTTTTCTGCACAAAAGCGATTCTGCGAAGCAATGTGAACACTTCTGCTTCCCAGGCACAGAGAAGGTGCTAGCAGGGAATTCTCTGCCTGCCTTTCCCCAGTGCTCTGCAAGCTCTCCAGGACAACAACAAATCTGGGTCTCAGTGCTTTCTTTCGTTCTGAACAAGTGTTACTGTTTTCTGCACAAAAGCGATTCTGCGAAGCAATGTGAACACTTCTGCTTCCCAGGCACAGAGAAGGTGCTAGCAGGGAATTCTATGCCTGCCTTTCCCCAGTGCTCTGCAAGCTCTCCAGGACAACAGCAAATCTGGGGCTCTGTGCTTTCTTTCGTTCTGAACAAGTTTTAGTGTTTTCTGCACAAAAGCGATTCTGCGAAGCAATGTGAACACTTCTGCTTCCCAGGCACAGAGAAGGTGCTAGCAGGGACTTCTCTGCCTGCCTTTCCCCAGTGCTCTGCAAGCTCTCCAGGACAACAACAAATCTGGGTCTCAGTGCTTTCTTTCGTTGTGAACACGTGTTACTGTTTTCTGAAAAAAATCGATTCTGCGCAGCAATGTGAACACTTCTGCTTCCCAGGCACAGAGAAGGTGCTAGCAGGGAATTCTCTGCCTGCCTTTCCCCAGTGCTCTGCAAGCTCTCCAGGACAACATAAAATCTGGGGCTCTGTGCTTTCTTTCGTTCTGAACAAGTGTTACTGTTTTCTGCACAAAAGCGATTCTGCGAAGCAATGTGAACACTTCTGCTTCCCAGGCACAGAGAAGGTGCTAGCAGGGAATTCTCTGCCTGCCTTTCCCCAGTGCTCTGCAAGCTCTCCAGGACAACATAAAATCTGGGGCTCTGTGCTTTCTTTCGTTCTGAACAAGTGTTACTGTTTTCTGCACAAAAGCGATTCTGCGAAGCAATGTGAACAGGCACAGAGAAGGTGCTAGCAGGGAATTCTCTGCCTGCCTTTCCCCAGTGCTCTGCAAGCTCTCCAGGACAACAACAAATCTGGGTCTCTGTCCTTTCTTTCGTTCTGAACAAGTGTTACTGTTTTCTGCACAAAAGCGATTCTGCGAAGCAATGTGAACAGGCACAGAGAAGGTGCTAGCAGGGAATTCTATGCCTGCCTTTCCCCAGTGCTCTGCAAGCTCTCCAGGACAACAGCAAATCTGGGGCTCTGTGCTTTCTTTCGTTCTGAACAAGTGTTACTGTTTTCTGCACAAAAGCGATTCTGCGAAGCAATGTGAACACTTCTGCTTCCCAGGCACAGAGAAGGTGCTAGCAGGGAATTCTCTGCCTGCCTTTCCCCAGTGCTCTGCAAGCTCTCCAGGACAACAACAAATCTGGGGCTCTGTGCTTTCTTTCGTTCTGAACAAGTTTTAGTGTTTTCTGCACAAAAGCGATTCTGCGAAGCAATGTGAACACTTCTGCTTCCCAGGCACAGAGAAGGTGCTAGCAGGGAATTCTCTGCCTGCCTTCCCCCACTGCTCTGCAAGCTCTCCAGGACAACATAAAATCTGGGGCTCTGTGCTTTCTTTCGTTCTGAACAAGTGTTACTGTTTTCTGCACAAAAGCGATTCTGCGAAGCAATGTGAACACTTCTGCTTCCCAGGCACAGAGAAGGTGCTAGCAGGGAATTCTCTGCCTGCCTTCCCCCACTGCTCTGCAAGCTCTCCAGGACAACATAAAATCTGGGGCTCTGTGCTTTCTTTCGTTCTGAACAAGTGTTACTGTTTTCTGCACAAAAGCGATTCTGCGAAGCAATGTGAACAGGCACAGAGAAGGTGCTAGCAGGGAATTCTCTGCCTGCCTTTCCCCAGTGCTCTGCAAGCTCTCCAGGACAACAACAAATCTGGGTCTCTGTCCTTTCTTTCGTTCTGAACAAGTGTTACTGTTTTCTGCACAAAAGCGATTCTGCGAAGCAATGTGAACAGGCACAGAGAAGGTGCTAGCAGGGAATTCTCTGCCTGCCTTTCCCCAGTGCTCTGCAAGCTCTCCAGGACAACAGCAGATCTGGGGCTCTGTGCTTTCTTTCGTTGTGAACAAGTGTTACTGTTTTCTGCACAAAAGCGATTCTGCGAAGTAATGTGAACACTTCTGCTTCCCAGGCACAGAGAAGGTGCTAGCAGGGAATTCTCTGCCTGCCTTTCCCCAGTGCTCTGCAAGCTCTCCAGGACAACATAAAATCTGGGGCTCTGTGCTTTCTTTCGTTCTGAACAAGTGTTACTGTTTTCTGCACAAAAGCGATTCTGCGAAGCAATGTGAACACTTCTGCTTCCCAGGCACAGAGAAGGTGCTAGCAGGGAATTCTATGCCTGCCTTTCCCCAGTGCTCTGCAAGCTCTCCAGGACAACAGCAAATCTGGGGCTCTGTGCTTTCTTTCGTTCTGAACAAGTTTTAGTCTTTTCTGCACAAAAGCGATTCTGCGAAGCAATGTGAACACTTCTGCTTCCCAGGCACAGAGAAGGTGCTAGCAGGGAATTCTCTGCCTGCCTTTCCCCAGTGCTCTGCAAGCTCTCCAGGACAACAACAAATCTGGGTCTCAGTGCTTTCTTTCGTTGTGAACACGTGTTACTGTTTTCTGAAAAAAAATCGATTCTGCGCAGCAACGTGAACACTTCTGCTTCCCAGGCACAGAGAAGGTGCTAGCAGGGAATTCTCTGCCTGCCTTTCCCCAGTGCTCTGCAAGCTCTCCAGGACAACAACAAATCTGGGTCTCTGTCCTTTCTTTCGTTCTGAACAAGTGTTACTGTTTTCTGCACAAAAGCGATTCTGCGAAGCAATGTGAACACTTCTGCTTCCCAGGCACAGAGAAGGTGCTAGCAGGGAATTCTCTGCCTGCCTTCCCCCACTGCTCTGCAAGCTCTCCAGGACAACATAAAATCTGGGGCTCTGTGCTTTCTTTCGTTCTGAACAAGTGTTACTGTTTTCTGCACAAAAGCGATTCTGCGAAGCAATGTGAACACTTCTAATTCCCAGGCACAGAGAAGGTGTTAGCAGGGAATTCTCTGCCTGCCTTTCCCCAGGGCTCTGCAAGCTCTCCAGGACAACATAAAATCTGGGGCTCTGTGCTTTCTTTCGTTCTGAACAAGTGTTACTGTTTTCTGCACAAAAGCGATTCTGCGAAGCAATGTGAACAGGCACAGAGAAGGTGCTAGCAGGGAATTCTCTGCCTGCCTTTCCCCAGTGCTCTGCAAGCTCTCCAGGACAACAACAAATCTGGGTCTCTGTCCTTTCTTCCGTTCTGAACAAGTGTTACTGTTTTCTGCACAAAAGCGATTCTGCGAAGCAATGTGAACAGGCACAGAGAAGGTGCTAGCAGGGAATTCTCTGCCTGCCTTTCCCCAGTGCTCTGCAAGCTCTCCAGGACAACATAAAATCTGGGGCTCTGTGCTTTCTTTCGTTGTGAACAAGTGTTACTGTTTTCTGCACAAAAGCGATTCTGCGAAGTAATGTGAACACTTCTGCTTCCCAGGCACAGAGAAGGTGCTAGCAGGGAATGCTCTGCCTGCCTTTCCCCAGGGCTCTGCAAGCTCTCCAGGACAACAGCAAATCTGGGGCTCTGTGCTTTCTTTCGTTCTGAACAAGTGTTACTGTTTTCTGCACAAAAGCGATTCTGCGAAGCAATGTGAACACTTCTGCTTCCCAGGCACAGAGAAGGTGCTATCAGGGAATTCTCTGCCTGCCTTTCCCCAGTGCTCTGCAAGCTCTCCAGGACAACAGCAAATCTGGGGCTCTGTGCTTTCTTTCGTTCTGAACAAGTGTTACTGTTTTCTGCACAAAAGCGATTCTGCGAAGCAATGTGAACACTTCTGCTTCCCAGGCACAGAGAAGGTGCTAGCAGGGAATTCTATGCCTGCCTTTCCCCAGTGCTCTGCAAGCTCTCCAGGACAACAGCAAATCTGGGGCTCTGTGCTTTCTTTCGTTCTGAACAAGTTTTAGTCTTTTCTGCACAAAAGCGATTCTGCGAAGCAATGTGAACACTTCTGCTTCCCAGGCACAGAGAAGGTGCTAGCAGGGAATTCTCTGCCTGCCTTTCCCCAGTGCTCTGCAAGCTCTCCAGGACAACAACAAATCTGGGTCTCAGTGCTTTCTTTCGTTGTGAACACGTGTTACTGTTTTCTGAAAAAAATCGATTCTGCGCAGCAACGTGAACACTTCTGCTTCCCAGGCACAGAGAAGGTGCTAGCAGGGAATTCTCTGCCTGCCTTTCCCCAGTGCTCTGCAAGCTCTCCAGGACAACATAAAATCTGGGGCTCTGTGCTTTCTTTCGTTCTGAACAAGTGTTACTGTTTTCTGCACAAAAGCGATTCTGCGAAGCAATGTGAACACTTCTGCTTCCCAGGCACAGAGAAGGTGCTAGCAGGGAATTCTCTGCCTGCCTTTCCCCAGTGCTCTGCAAGCTCTCCAGGACAACATAAAATCTGGGGCTCTGTGCTTTCTTTCGTTCTGAACAAGTGTTACTGTTTTCTGCACAAAAGCGATTCTGCGAAGCAATGTGAACACTTCTAATTCCCAGGCACAGAGAAGGTGTTAGCAGGGAATTCTCTGCCTGCCTTTCCCCAGGGCTCTGCAAGCTCTCCAGGACAACATAAAATCTGGGGCTCTGTGCTTTCTTTCGTTCTGAACAAGTGTTACTGTTTTCTGCACAAAAGCGATTCTGCGAAGCAATGTGAACAGGCACAGAGAAGGTGCTAGCAGGGAATTCTCTGCCTGCCTTTCCCCAGTGCTCTGCAAGCTCTCCAGGACAACAACAAATCTGGGTCTCTGTCCTTTCTTCCGTTCTGAACAAGTGTTACTGTTTTCTGCACAAAAGCGATTCTGCGAAGCAATGTGAACAGGCACAGAGAAGGTGCTAGCAGGGAATTCTCTGCCTGCCTTTCCCCAGTGCTCTGCAAGCTCTCCAGGACAACAGCAGATCTGGGGCTCTGTGCTTTCTTTCGTTGTGAACAAGTGTTACTGTTTTCTGCACAAAAGCGATTCTGCGAAGTAATGTGAACACTTCTGCTTCCCAGGCACAGAGAAGGTGCTAGCAGGGAATGCTCTGCCTGCCTTTCCCCAGGGCTCTGCAAGCTCTCCAGGACAACAGCAAATCTGGGGCTCTGTGCTTTCTTTCGTTCTGAACAAGTGTTACTGTTTTCTGCACAAAAGCGATTCTGCGAAGCAATGTGAACAGGCACAGAGAAGGTGCTAGCAGGGAATTCTCTGCCTGCCTTTCCCCAGTGCTCTGCAAGCTCTCCAGGACAACAACAAATCTGGGTCTCTGTGCTTTCTTTCGTTCTGAACAAGTGTTACTGTTTTCTGCACAAAAGCGATTCTGCGAAGCAATGTGAACAGGCACAGAGAAGGTGCTAGCAGGGAATTCTCTGCCTGCCTTTCCCCAGTGCTCTGCAAGCTCTCCAGGACAACAGCAAATCTGGGGCTCTGTGCTTTCTTTCGTTCTGAACAAGTGTTAGTGTTTTCTGCACAAAAGCGATTCTGCGAAGCAATGTGAACACTTCTGCTTCCCAGGCACAGAGAAGGTGCTAGCAGGGAATTCTCTGCCTGCCTTTCCCCAGTGCTCTGCAAGCTCTCCAGGACAACAGCAAATCTGGGGCTCTGTGCTTTCGTTCGTTCTGAACAAGTGTTACTGTTTTCTGCACAAAAGCGATTCTGCGAAGGAATGTGAACAGGCACAGAGAAGGTGCTAGCAGGGAATTCTCTGCCTGCCTTTCCCCAGTGCTCTGCAAGCTCTCCAGGACAACAGCAAATCTGGGGCTCTGTGCTTTCTTTCGTTCTGAACAAGTGTTACTGTTTTCTGCACAAAAGCGATTCTGCGAAGCAATGTGAACAGGCACAGAGAAGGTGCTAGCAGGGAATTCTCTGCCTGCCTTTCCCCAGTGCTCTGCAAGCTCTCCAGGACAACAGCAAATCTGGGGCTCTGTGCTTTCTTTCGTTCTGAACAAGTGTTACTGTTTTCTGCACAAAAGCGATTCTGCGAAGCAATGTGAACAGGCACAGAGAAGGTGCTAGCAGGGAATCCTCTGCCTGCCTTTCCCCAGTGCTCTGCAAGCTCTCCAGGACAACATAAAATCTGGGGCTCTGTGCTTTCTTTCGTTCTGAACAAGTGTTACTGTTTTCTGCACAAAAGCGATTCTGCGAAGCAATGTGAACACTTCTGCTTCCCAGGCACAGAGAAGGTGCTAGCAGGGACTTCTCTGCCTGCCTTTCCCCAGTGCTCTGCAAGCTCTCCAGGACAACAACAAATCTGGGGCTCTGTGCTTTCTTTCGTTGTGAACAAGTGTTACTATTTTCTGCACAAAAGCGATTCTGCGAAGCAATGTGAACACTTCTGCTTCCCAGGCACAGAGAAGGTGCTAGCAGGGAATTCTCTGCCTGCCTTTCCCCAGTGCTCTGCAAGCTCTCCAGGACAACAACAAATCTGGGTCTCAGTGCTTTCTTTCGTTCTGAACAAGTGTTACTGTTTTCTGCACAAAAGCGATTCTGCGAAGCAATGTGAACACTTCTGCTTCCCAGGCACAGAGAAGGTGCTAGCAGGGAATTCTATGCCTGCCTTTCCCCAGTGCTCTGCAAGCTCTCCAGGACAACAGCAAATCTGGGGCTCTGTGCTTTCTTTCGTTCTGAACAAGTTTTAGTGTTTTCTGCACAAAAGCGATTCTGCGAAGCAATGTGAACACTTCTGCTTCCCAGGCACAGAGAAGGTGCTAGCAGGGACTTCTCTGCCTGCCTTTCCCCAGTGCTCTGCAAGCTCTCCAGGACAACAACAAATCTGGGTCTCAGTGCTTTCTTTCGTTGTGAACACGTGTTACTGTTTTCTGAAAAAAATCGATTCTGCGCAGCAACGTGAACACTTCTGCTTCCCAGGCACAGAGAAGGTGCTAGCAGGGAATTCTCTGCCTGCCTTTCCCCAGTGCTCTGCAAGCTCTCCAGGACAACAGCAAATCTGGGGCTCTGTGCTTTCTTTCGTTCTGAACAAGTGTTAGTGTTTTCTGCACAAAAGCGATTCTGCGAAGCAATGTGAACACTTCTGCTTCCCAGGCACAGAGAAGGTGCTAGCAGGGAATTCTCTGCCTGCCTTTCCCCAGTGCTCTGCAAGCTCTCCAGGACAACATAAAATCTGGGGCTCTGTGCTTTCTTTCGTTCTGAACAAGTGTTACTGTTTTCTGCACAAAAGCGATTCTGCGAAGCAATGTGAACAGGCACAGAGAAGGTGCTAGCAGGGAATTCTCTGCCTGCCTTTCCCCAGTGCTCTGCAAGCTCTCCAGGACAACAACAAATCTGGGTCTCTGTCCTTTCTTTCGTTCTGAACAAGTGTTACTGTTTTCTGCACAAAAGCGATTCTGCGAAGCAATGTGAACAGGCACAGAGAAGGTGCTAGCAGGGAATTCTATGCCTGCCTTTCCCCAGTGCTCTGCAAGCTCTCCAGGACAACAGCAAATCTGGGGCTCTGTGCTTTCTTTCGTTCTGAACAAGTGTTACTGTTTTCTGCACAAAAGCGATTCTGCGAAGCAATGTGAACACTTCTGCTTCCCAGGCACAGAGAAGGTGCTAGCAGGGAATTCTATGCCTGCCTTTCCCCAGTGCTCTGCAAGCTCTCCAGGACAACAACAAATCTGGGGCTCTGTGCTTTCTTTCGTTCTGAACAAGTTTTAGTGTTTTCTGCACAAAAGCGATTCTGCGAAGCAATGTGAACACTTCTGCTTCCCAGGCACAGAGAAGGTGCTAGCAGGGAATTCTCTGCCTGCCTTTCCCCAGTGCTCTGCAAGCTCTCCAGGACAACAACAAATCTGGGTCTCAGTGCTTTCTTTCGTTGTGAACACGTGTTACTGTTTTCTGAAAAAAATCGATTCTGCGCAGCAACGTGAACACTTCTGCTTCCCAGGCACAGAGAAGGTGCTAGCAGGGAATTCTCTGCCTGCCTTTCCCCAGTGCTCTGCAAGCTCTCCAGGACAACATAAAATCTGGGGCTCTGTGCTTTCTTTCGTTCTGAACAAGTGTTACTGTTTTCTGCACAAAAGCGATTCTGCGAAGCAATGTGAACACTTCTGCTTCCCAGGCACAGAGAAGGTGCTAGCAGGGAATTCTCTGCCTGCCTTCCCCCACTGCTCTGCAAGCTCTCCAGGACAACATAAAATCTGGGGCTCTGTGCTTTCTTTCGTTCTGAACAAGTGTTACTGTTTTCTGCACAAAAGCGATTCTGCGAAGCAATGTGAACACTTCTGCTTCCCAGGCACAGAGAAGGTGCTAGCAGGGAATTCTCTGCCTGCCTTCCCCCACTGCTCTGCAAGCTCTCCAGGACAACATAAAATCTGGGGCTCTGTGCTTTCTTTCGTTCTGAACAAGTGTTACTGTTTTCTGCACAAAAGCGATTCTGCGAAGCAATGTGAACAGGCACAGAGAAGGTGCTAGCAGGGAATTCTCTGCCTGCCTTTCCCCAGTGCTCTGCAAGCTCTCCAGGACAACAACAAATCTGGGTCTCTGTCCTTTCTTTCGTTCTGAACAAGTGTTACTGTTTTCTGCACAAAAGCGATTCTGCGAAGCAATGTGAACAGGCACAGAGAAGGTGCTAGCAGGGAATTCTCTGCCTGCCTTTCCCCAGTGCTCTGCAAGCTCTCCAGGACAACAGCAGATCTGGGGCTCTGTGCTTTCTTTCGTTGTGAACAAGTGTTACTGTTTTCTGCACAAAAGCGATTCTGCGAAGTAATGTGAACACTTCTGCTTCCCAGGCACAGAGAAGGTGCTAGCAGGGAATTCTCTGCCTGCCTTTCCCCAGTGCTCTGCAAGCTCTCCAGGACAACATAAAATCTGGGGCTCTGTGCTTTCTTTCGTTCTGAACAAGTGTTACTGTTTTCTGCACAAAAGCGATTCTGCGAAGCAATGTGAACACTTCTGCTTCCCAGGCACAGAGAAGGTGCTAGCAGGGAATTCTATGCCTGCCTTTCCCCAGTGCTCTGCAAGCTCTCCAGGACAACAGCAAATCTGGGGCTCTGTGCTTTCTTTCGTTCTGAACAAGTTTTAGTCTTTTCTGCACAAAAGCGATTCTGCGAAGCAATGTGAACACTTCTGCTTCCCAGGCACAGAGAAGGTGCTAGCAGGGAATTCTCTGCCTGCCTTTCCCCAGTGCTCTGCAAGCTCTCCAGGACAACAACAAATCTGGGTCTCAGTGCTTTCTTTCGTTGTGAACACGTGTTACTGTTTTCTGAAAAAAATCGATTCTGCGCAGCAACGTGAACACTTCTGCTTCCCAGGCACAGAGAAGGTGCTAGCAGGGAATTCTCTGCCTGCCTTTCCCCAGTGCTCTGCAAGCTCTCCAGGACAACATAAAATCTGGGGCTCTGTGCTTTCTTTCGTTCTGAACAAGTGTTACTGTTTTCTGCACAAAAGCGATTCTGCGAAGCAATGTGAACACTTCTGCTTCCCAGGCACAGAGAAGGTGCTAGCAGGGAATTCTCTGCCTGCCTTCCCCCACTGCTCTGCAAGCTCTCCAGGACAACATAAAATCTGGGGCTCTGTGCTTTCTTTCGTTCTGAACAAGTGTTACTGTTTTCTGCACAAAAGCGATTCTGCGAAGCAATGTGAACACTTCTGCTTCCCAGGCACAGAGAAGGTGCTAGCAGGGAATTCTCTGCCTGCCTTCCCCCACTGCTCTGCAAGCTCTCCAGGACAACATAAAATCTGGGGCTCTGTGCTTTCTTTCGTTCTGAACAAGTGTTACTGTTTTCTGCACAAAAGCGATTCTGCGAAGCAATGTGAACACTTCTGCTTCCCAGGCACAGAGAAGGTGCTAGCAGGGAATTCTCTGCCTGCCTTCCCCCACTGCTCTGCAAGCTCTCCAGGACAACATAAAATCTGGGGCTCTGTGCTTTCTTTCGTTCTGAACAAGTGTTACTGTTTTCTGCACAAAAGCGATTCTGCGAAGCAATGTGAACACTTCTGCTTCCCAGGCACAGAGAAGGTGCTAGCAGGGAATTCTCTGCCTGCCTTCCCCCACTGCTCTGCAAGCTCTCCAGGACAACATAAAATCTGGGGCTCTGTGCTTTCTTTCGTTCTGAACAAGTGTTACTGTTTTCTGCACAAAAGCGATTCTGCGAAGCAATGTGAACAGGCACAGAGAAGGTGCTAGCAGGGAATTCTCTGCCTGCCTTTCCCCAGTGCTCTGCAAGCTCTCCAGGACAACAAATCTGGGTCTCTGTCCTTTCTTTCGTTCTGAACAAGTGTTACTGTTTTCTGCACAAAAGCGATTCTGCGAAGCAATGTGAACAGGCACAGAGAAGGTGCTAGCAGGGAATTCTCTGCCTGCCTTTCCCCAGTGCTCTGCAAGCTCTCCAGGACAACAGCAGATCTGGGGCTCTGTGCTTTCTTTCGTTGTGAACAAGTGTTACTGTTTTCTGCACAAAAGCGATTCTGCGAAGTAATGTGAACACTTCTGCTTCCCAGGCACAGAGAAGGTGCTAGCAGGGAATTCTCTGCCTGCCTTTCCCCAGTGCTCTGCAAGCTCTCCAGGACAACATAAAATCTGGGGCTCTGTGCTTTCTTTCGTTCTGAACAAGTGTTACTGTTTTCTGCACAAAAGCGATTCTGCGAAGCAATGTGAACACTTCTGCTTCCCAGGCACAGAGAAGGTGCTAGCAGGGAATTCTATGCCTGCCTTTCCCCAGTGCTCTGCAAGCTCTCCAGGACAACAGCAAATCTGGGGCTCTGTGCTTTCTTTCGTTCTGAACAAGTTTTAGTCTTTTCTGCACAAAAGCGATTCTGCGAAGCAATGTGAACACTTCTGCTTCCCAGGCACAGAGAAGGTGCTAGCAGGGAATTCTCTGCCTGCCTTTCCCCAGGGCTCTGCAAGCTCTCCAGGACAACAGCAAATCTGGGTCTCAGTGCTTTCTTTCGTTGTGAACACGTGTTACTGTTTTCTGAAAAAAATCGATTCTGCGCAGCAACGTGAACACTTCTGCTTCCCAGGCACAGAGAAGGTGCTAGCAGGGAATTCTCTGCCTGCCTTTCCCCAGTGCTCTGCAAGCTCTCCAGGACAACATAAAATCTGGGGCTCTGTGCTTTCTTTCGTTCTGAACAAGTGTTACTGTTTTCTGCACAAAAGCGATTCTGCGAAGCAATGTGAACACTTCTGCTTCCCAGGCACAGAGAAGGTGCTAGCAGGGAATTCTCTGCCTGCCTTCCCCCACTGCTCTGCAAGCTCTCCAGGACAACATAAAATCTGGGGCTCTGTGCTTTCTTTCGTTCTGAACAAGTGTTACTGTTTTCTGCACAAAAGCGATTCTGCGAAGCAATGTGAACACTTCTAATTCCCAGGCACAGAGAAGGTGCTAGCAGGGAATTCTCTGCCTGCCTTTCCCCAGGGCTCTGCAAGCTCTCCAGGACAACATAAAATCTGGGGCTCTGTGCTTTCTTTCGTTCTGAACAAGTGTTACTGTTTTCTGCACAAAAGCGATTCTGCGAAGCAATGTGAACAGGCACAGAGAAGGTGCTAGCAGGGAATTCTCTGCCTGCCTTTCCCCAGTGCTCTGCAAGCTCTCCAGGACAACAACAAATCTGGGTCTCTGTCCTTTCTTCCGTTCTGAACAAGTGTTACTGTTTTCTGCACAAAAGCGATTCTGCGAAGCAATGTGAACAGGCACAGAGAAGGTGCTAGCAGGGAATGCTCTGCCTGCCTTTCCCCAGGGCTCTGCAAGCTCTCCAGGACAACAGCAAATCTGGGGCTCTGTGCTTTCTTTCGTTCTGAACAAGTGTTACTGTTTTCTGCACAAAAGCGATTCTGCGAAGCAATGTGAACACTTCTGCTTCCCAGGCACAGAGAAGGTGCTATCAGGGAATTCTCTGCCTGCCTTTCCCCAGTGCTCTGCAAGCTCTCCAGGACAACATAAAATCTGGGGCTCTGTGCTTTCTTTCGTTCTGAACAAGTGTTACTGTTTTCTGCACAAAAGCGATTCTGCGAAGCAATGTGAACACTTCTGCTTCCCAGGCACAGAGAAGGTGCTAGCAGGGAATTCTATGCCTGCCTTTCCCCAGTGCTCTGCAAGCTCTCCAGGACAACAGCAAATCTGGGGCTCTGTGCTTTCTTTCGTTCTGAACAAGTTTTAGTCTTTTCTGCACAAAAGCGATTCTGCGAAGCAATGTGAACACTTCTGCTTCCCAGGCACAGAGAAGGTGCTAGCAGGGAATTCTCTGCCTGCCTTTCCCCAGTGCTCTGCAAGCTCTCCAGGACAACAACAAATCTGGGTCTCAGTGCTTTCTTTCGTTGTGAACACGTGTTACTGTTTTCTGAAAAAAATCGATTCTGCGCAGCAACGTGAACACTTCTGCTTCCCAGGCACAGAGAAGGTGCTAGCAGGGAATTCTCTGCCTGCCTTTCCCCAGTGCTCTGCAAGCTCTCCAGGACAACATAAAATCTGGGGCTCTGTGCTTTCTTTCGTTCTGAACAAGTGTTACTGTTTTCTGCACAAAAGCGATTCTGCGAAGCAATGTGAACACTTCTGCTTCCCAGGCACAGAGAAGGTGCTAGCAGGGAATTCTCTGCCTGCCTTTCCCCAGTGCTCTGCAAGCTCTCCAGGACAACATAAAATCTGGGGCTCTGTGCTTTCTTTCGTTCTGAACAAGTGTTACTGTTTTCTGCACAAAAGCGATTCTGCGAAGCAATGTGAACACTTCTAATTCCCAGGCACAGAGAAGGTGTTAGCAGGGAATTCTCTGCCTGCCTTTCCCCAGGGCTCTGCAAGCTCTCCAGGACAACATAAAATCTGGGGCTCTGTGCTTTCTTTCGTTCTGAACAAGTGTTACTGTTTTCTGCACAAAAGCGATTCTGCGAAGCAATGTGAACAGGCACAGAGAAGGTGCTAGCAGGGAATTCTCTGCCTGCCTTTCCCCACTGCTCTGCAAGCTCTCCAGGACAACAACAAATCTGGGTCTCTGTCCTTTCTTCCGTTCTGAACAAGTGTTACTGTTTTCTGCACAAAAGCGATTCTGCGAAGCAATGTGAACAGGCACAGAGAAGGTGCTAGCAGGGAATTCTCTGCCTGCCTTTCCCCAGTGCTCTGCAAGCTCTCCAGGACAACAGCAGATCTGGGGCTCTGTGCTTTCTTTCGTTGTGAACAAGTGTTACTGTTTTCTGCACAAAAGCGATTCTGCGAAGTAATGTGAACACTTCTGCTTCCCAGGCACAGAGAAGGTGCTAGCAGGGAATGCTCTGCCTGCCTTTCCCCAGGGCTCTGCAAGCTCTCCAGGACAACAGCAAATCTGGGGCTCTGTGCTTTCTTTCGTTCTGAACAAGTGTTACTGTTTTCTGCACAAAAGCGATTCTGCGAAGCAATGTGAACAGGCACAGAGAAGGTGCTAGCAGGGAATTCTCTGCCTGCCTTTCCCCAGTGCTCTGCAAGCTCTCCAGGACAACAACAAATCTGGGTCTCTGTGCTTTCTTTCGTTCTGAACAAGTGTTACTGTTTTCTGCACAAAAGCGATTCTGCGAAGCAATGTGAACAGGCACAGAGAAGGTGCTAGCAGGGAATTCTCTGCCTGCCTTTCCCCAGTGCTCTGCAAGCTCTCCAGGACAACAGCAAATCTGGGGCTCTGTGCTTTCTTTCGTTCTGAACAAGTGTTACTGTTTTCTGCACAAAAGCGATTCTGCGAAGCAATGTGAACACTTCTGCTTCCCAGGCACAGAGAAGGTGCTAGCAGGGAATTCTATGCCTGCCTTTCCCCAGTGCTCTGCAAGCTCTCCAGGACAACAGCAAATCTGGGGCTCTGTGCTTTCGTTCGTTCTGAACAAGTGTTACTGTTTTCTGCACAAAAGCGATTCTGCGAAGGAATGTGAACAGGCACAGAGAAGGTGCTAGCAGGGAATTCTCTGCCTGCCTTTCCCCAGTGCTCTGCAAGCTCTCCAGGACAACAGCAAATCTGGGGCTCTGTGCTTTCTTTCGTTCTGAACAAGTGTTACTGTTTTCTGCACAAAAGCGATTCTGCGAAGCAATGTGAACAGGCACAGAGAAGGTGCTAGCAGGGAATTCTCTGCCTGCCTTTCCCCAGTGCTCTGCAAGCTCTCCAGGACAACAGCAAATCTGGGGCTCTGTGCTTTCTTTCGTTCTGAACAAGTTTTAGTCTTTTCTGCACAAAAGCGATTCTGCGAAGCAATGTGAACAGGCACAGAGAAGGTGCTAGCAGGGAATTCTCTGCCTGCCTTTCCCCAGTGCTCTGCAAGCTCTCCAGGACAACATAAAATCTGGGGCTCTGTGCTTTCTTTCGTTCTGAACAAGTTTTAGTGTTTTCTGCACAAAAGCGATTCTGCGAAGCAATGTGAACACTTCTGCTTCCCAGGCACAGAGAAGGTGCTAGCAGGGACTTCTCTGCCTGCCTTTCCCCAGTGCTCTGCAAGCTCTCCAGGACAACAACAAATCTGGGTCTTAGTGCTTTCTTTCGTTGTGAACACGTGTTACTGTTTTCTGAAAAAAATCGATTCTGCGCAGCAACGTGAACACTTCTGCTTCCCAGGCACAGAGAAGGTGCTAGCAGGGAATTCTCTGCCTGCCTTTCCCCAGTGCTCTGCAAGCTCTCCAGGACAACATAAAATCTGGGGCTCTGTGCTTTCTTTCGTTCTGAACAAGTGTTACTGTTTTCTGCACAAAAGCGATTCTGCGAAGCAATGTGAACACTTCTAATTCCCAGGCACAGAGAAGGTGCTAGCAGGGAATTCTCTGCCTGCCTTTCCCCAGGGCTCTGCAAGCTCTCCAGGACAACAGCAAATCTGGGGCTCTGTGCTTTCTTTCGTTCTGAACAAGTGTTACTGTTTTCTGCACAAAAGCGATTCTGCGAAGCAATGTGAACACTTCTGCTTCCCAGGCACAGAGAAGGTGCTAGCAGGGAATTCTATGCCTGCCTTTCCCCAGTGCTCTGCAAGCTCTCCAGGACAACAGCAAATCTGGGGCTCTGTGCTTTCTTTCGTTCTGAACAAGTTTTAGTCTTTTCTGCACAAAAGCGATTCTGCGAAGCAATGTGAACACTTCTGCTTCCCAGGCACAGAGAAGGTGCTAGCAGGGAATTCTCTGCCTGCCTTTCCCCAGGGCTCTGCAAGCTCTCCAGGACAACAGCAAATCTGGGTCTCAGTGCTTTCTTTCGTTGTGAACACGTGTTACTGTTTTCTGAAAAAAATCGATTCTGCGCAGCAACGTGAACACTTCTGCTTCCCAGGCACAGAGAAGGTGCTAGCAGGGAATTCTCTGCCTGCCTTTCCCCAGTGCTCTGCAAGCTCTCCAGGACAACATAAAATCTGGGGCTCTGTGCTTTCTTTCGTTCTGAACAAGTGTTACTGTTTTCTGCACAAAAGCGATTCTGCGAAGCAATGTGAACACTTCTGCTTCCCAGGCACAGAGAAGGTGCTAGCAGGGAATTCTCTGCCTGCCTTCCCCCACTGCTCTGCAAGCTCTCCAGGACAACATAAAATCTGGGGCTCTGTGCTTTCTTTCGTTCTGAACAAGTGTTACTGTTTTCTGCACAAAAGCGATTCTGCGAAGCAATGTGAACACTTCTAATTCCCAGGCACAGAGAAGGTGCTAGCAGGGAATTCTCTGCCTGCCTTTCCCCAGGGCTCTGCAAGCTCTCCAGGACAACATAAAATCTGGGGCTCTGTGCTTTCTTTCGTTCTGAACAAGTGTTACTGTTTTCTGCACAAAAGCGATTCTGCGAAGCAATGTGAACAGGCACAGAGAAGGTGCTAGCAGGGAATTCTCTGCCTGCCTTTCCCCAGTGCTCTGCAAGCTCTCCAGGACAACAACAAATCTGGGTCTCTGTCCTTTCTTCCGTTCTGAACAAGTGTTACTGTTTTCTGCACAAAAGCGATTCTGCGAAGCAATGTGAACAGGCACAGAGAAGGTGCTAGCAGGGAATGCTCTGCCTGCCTTTCCCCAGGGCTCTGCAAGCTCTCCAGGACAACAGCAAATCTGGGGCTCTGTGCTTTCTTTCGTTCTGAACAAGTGTTACTGTTTTCTGCACAAAAGCGATTCTGCGAAGCAATGTGAACACTTCTGCTTCCCAGGCACAGAGAAGGTGCTATCAGGGAATTCTCTGCCTGCCTTTCCCCAGTGCTCTGCAAGCTCTCCAGGACAACATAAAATCTGGGGCTCTGTGCTTTCTTTCGTTCTGAACAAGTGTTACTGTTTTCTGCACAAAAGCGATTCTGCGAAGCAATGTGAACACTTCTGCTTCCCAGGCACAGAGAAGGTGCTAGCAGGGAATTCTATGCCTGCCTTTCCCCAGTGCTCTGCAAGCTCTCCAGGACAACAGCAAATCTGGGGCTCTGTGCTTTCTTTCGTTCTGAACAAGTTTTAGTCTTTTCTGCACAAAAGCGATTCTGCGAAGCAATGTGAACACTTCTGCTTCCCAGGCACAGAGAAGGTGCTAGCAGGGAATTCTCTGCCTGCCTTTCCCCAGTGCTCTGCAAGCTCTCCAGGACAACAACAAATCTGGGTCTCAGTGCTTTCTTTCGTTGTGAACACGTGTTACTGTTTTCTGAAAAAAATCGATTCTGCGCAGCAACGTGAACACTTCTGCTTCCCAGGCACAGAGAAGGTGCTAGCAGGGAATTCTCTGCCTGCCTTTCCCCAGTGCTCTGCAAGCTCTCCAGGACAACATAAAATCTGGGGCTCTGTGCTTTCTTTCGTTCTGAACAAGTGTTACTGTTTTCTGCACAAAAGCGATTCTGCGAAGCAATGTGAACACTTCTGCTTCCCAGGCACAGAGAAGGTGCTAGCAGGGAATTCTCTGCCTGCCTTTCCCCAGTGCTCTGCAAGCTCTCCAGGACAACATAAAATCTGGGGCTCTGTGCTTTCTTTCGTTCTGAACAAGTGTTACTGTTTTCTGCACAAAAGCGATTCTGCGAAGCAATGTGAACACTTCTAATTCCCAGGCACAGAGAAGGTGTTAGCAGGGAATTCTCTGCCTGCCTTTCCCCAGGGCTCTGCAAGCTCTCCAGGACAACATAAAATCTGGGGCTCTGTGCTTTCTTTCGTTCTGAACAAGTGTTACTGTTTTCTGCACAAAAGCGATTCTGCGAAGCAATGTGAACAGGCACAGAGAAGGTGCTAGCAGGGAATTCTCTGCCTGCCTTTCCCCACTGCTCTGCAAGCTCTCCAGGACAACAACAAATCTGGGTCTCTGTCCTTTCTTCCGTTCTGAACAAGTGTTACTGTTTTCTGCACAAAAGCGATTCTGCGAAGCAATGTGAACAGGCACAGAGAAGGTGCTAGCAGGGAATTCTCTGCCTGCCTTTCCCCAGTGCTCTGCAAGCTCTCCAGGACAACAGCAGATCTGGGGCTCTGTGCTTTCTTTCGTTGTGAACAAGTGTTACTGTTTTCTGCACAAAAGCGATTCTGCGAAGTAATGTGAACACTTCTGCTTCCCAGGCACAGAGAAGGTGCTAGCAGGGAATGCTCTGCCTGCCTTTCCCCAGGGCTCTGCAAGCTCTCCAGGACAACAGCAAATCTGGGGCTCTGTGCTTTCTTTCGTTCTGAACAAGTGTTACTGTTTTCTGCACAAAAGCGATTCTGCGAAGCAATGTGAACAGGCACAGAGAAGGTGCTAGCAGGGAATTCTCTGCCTGCCTTTCCCCAGTGCTCTGCAAGCTCTCCAGGACAACAACAAATCTGGGTCTCTGTGCTTTCTTTCGTTCTGAACAAGTGTTACTGTTTTCTGCACAAAAGCGATTCTGCGAAGCAATGTGAACAGGCACAGAGAAGGTGCTAGCAGGGAATTCTCTGCCTGCCTTTCCCCAGTGCTCTGCAAGCTCTCCAGGACAACAGCAAATCTGGGGCTCTGTGCTTTCTTTCGTTCTGAACAAGTGTTAGTGTTTTCTGCACAAAAGCGATTCTGCGAAGCAATGTGAACACTTCTGCTTCCCAGGCACAGAGAAGGTGCTAGCAGGGAATTCTATGCCTGCCTTTCCCCAGTGCTCTGCAAGCTCTCCAGGACAACAGCAAATCTGGGGCTCTGTGCTTTCGTTCGTTCTGAACAAGTGTTACTGTTTTCTGCACAAAAGCGATTCTGCGAAGGAATGTGAACAGGCACAGAGAAGGTGCTAGCAGGGAATTCTCTGCCTGCCTTTCCCCAGTGCTCTGCAAGCTCTCCAGGACAACAGCAAATCTGGGGCTCTGTGCTTTCTTTCGTTCTGAACAAGTGTTACTGTTTTCTGCACAAAAGCGATTCTGCGAAGCAATGTGAACAGGCACAGAGAAGGTGCTAGCAGGGAATTCTCTGCCTGCCTTTCCCCAGTGCTCTGCAAGCTCTCCAGGACAACAGCAAATCTGGGGCTCTGTGCTTTCTTTCGTTCTGAACAAGTTTTAGTCTTTTCTGCACAAAAGCGATTCTGCGAAGCAATGTGAACAGGCACAGAGAAGGTGCTAGCAGGGAATTCTCTGCCTGCCTTTCCCCAGTGCTCTGCAAGCTCTCCAGGACAACATAAAATCTGGGGCTCTGTGCTTTCTTTCGTTCTGAACAAGTTTTAGTGTTTTCTGCACAAAAGCGATTCTGCGAAGCAATGTGAACACTTCTGCTTCCCAGGCACAGAGAAGGTGCTAGCAGGGACTTCTCTGCCTGCCTTTCCCCAGTGCTCTGCAAGCTCTCCAGGACAACAACAAATCTGGGTCTTAGTGCTTTCTTTCGTTGTGAACACGTGTTACTGTTTTCTGAAAAAAATCGATTCTGCGCAGCAACGTGAACACTTCTGCTTCCCAGGCACAGAGAAGGTGCTAGCAGGGAATTCTCTGCCTGCCTTTCCCCAGTGCTCTGCAAGCTCTCCAGGACAACATAAAATCTGGGGCTCTGTGCTTTCTTTCGTTCTGAACAAGTGTTACTGTTTTCTGCACAAAAGCGATTCTGCGAAGCAATGTGAACACTTCTAATTCCCAGGCACAGAGAAGGTGCTAGCAGGGAATTCTCTGCCTGCCTTTCCCCAGGGCTCTGCAAGCTCTCCAGGACAACAGCAAATCTGGGGCTCTGTGCTTTCTTTCGTTCTGAACAAGTGTTACTGTTTTCTGCACAAAAGCGATTCTGCGAAGCAATGTGAACAGGCACAGAGAAGGTGCTAGCAGGGAATGCTCTGCCTGCCTTTCCCCAGGGCTCTGCAAGCTCTCCAGGACAACATAAAGTCTGGGGCTCTGTGCTTTCTTTCGTTCTGAACAAGTGTTACTGTTCTCTGCACAAAAGCGATTCTGCGAAGCAATGTGAACACTTCTGCTTCCCAGGCACAGAGAAGGTGCTAGCAGGGAATTCTCTGCCTGCCTTTCCCCAGTGCTCTGCAAGCTCTCCAGGACAACAGCAAATCTGGGGCTCTGTGCTTTCTTTCGTTCTGAACAAGTTTTAGTGTTTTCTGCACAAAAGCGATTCTGCGAAGCAATGTGAACACTTCTGCTTCCCAGGCACAGAGAAGGTGCTAGCAGGGAATTCTCTGCCTGCCTTTCCCCAGTGCTCTGCAAGCTCTCCAGGACAACAGCAAATCTGGGGCTCTGTGCTTTCTTTCGTTCTGAACAAGTTTTAGTGTTTTCTGCACAAAAGCGATTCTGCGAAGCAATGTGAACACTTCTGCTTCCCAGGCACAGAGAAGGTGCTAGCAGGGAATTCTCTGCCTGCCTTTCCCCAGTGCTCTGCAAGCTCTCCAGGACAACAACAAATCTGGGTCTCAGTGCTTTCTTTCGTTGTGAACACGTGTTACTGTTTTCTGAAAAAAAATCGATTCTGCGCAGCAACGTGAACACTTCTGCTTCCCAGGCACAGAGAAGGTGCTATCAGGGAATTCTCTGCCTGCCCTTCCCCAGTGCTCTGCAAGCTCTCCAGGACAACATAAAATCTGGGGCTCTGTGCTTTCTTTCGTTCTGAACAAGTGTTACTGTTTTCTGCACAAAAGCGATTCTGCGAAGCAATGTGAACACTTCTGCTTCCCAGGCACAGAGAAGGTGCTAGCAGGGAATTCTCTGCCTGCCTTTCCCCAGTGCTCTGCAAGCTCTCCAGGACAACAACAAATCTGGGTCTCTGTCCTTTCTTTCGTTCTGAACAAGTGTTACTGTTTTCTGCACAAAAGCGATTCTGCGAAGCAATGTGAACAGGCACAGAGAAGGTGCTAGCAGGGAATTCTCTGCCTGCCTTTCCCCAGTGCTCTGCAAGCTCTCCAGGACAACAGCAAATCTGGGGCTCTGTGCTTTCTTTCGTTCTGAACAAGTGTTACTGTTTTCTGCACAAAAGCGATTCTGCGTAGCAATGTGAACAGGCACAGAGAAGGTGCTAGCAGGGAATTCTATGCCTGCCTTCCCCCACTGCTCTGCAAGCTCTCCAGGACAACAGCAAATCTGGGGCTCTGTGCTTTCTTTCGTTCTGAACAAGTTTTAGTGTTTTCTGCACAAAAGCGATTCTGCGAAGCAATGTGAACACTTCTGCTTCCCAGGCACAGAGAAGGTGCTAGCAGGGAATTCTCTGCCTGCCTTTCCCCAGGGCTCTGCAAGCTCTCCAGGACAACAACAAATCTGGGTCTCAGTGCTTTCTTTCGTTGTGAACACGTGTTACTGTTTCCTGAAAATAAATCGATTCTGCGCAGCAACGTGAACACTTCTGCTTCCCAGGCACAGAGAAGGTGCTAGCAGGGAATTCTATGCCTGCCTTTCCCCAGTGCTCTGCAAGCTCTCCAGGACAACAGCAAATCTGGGGCTCTGTGCTTTCTTTCGTTCTGAACAAGTGTTACTGTTTTCTGCACAAAAGCGATTCTGCGAAGCAATGTGAACACTTCTGCTTCCCAGGCACAGAGAAGGTGCTAGCAGGGACTTCTCTGCCTGCCTTTCCCCAGTGCTCTGCAAGCTCTCCAGGACAACAACAAATCTGGGGCTCTGTGCTTTCTTTCGTTCTGAACAAGTGTTACTGTTTTCTGCACAAAAGCGATTCTGCGAAGCAATGTGAACAGGCACAGAGAAGGTGCTAGCAGGGAATTCTCTGCCTGCCTTTCCCCAGTGCTCTGCAAGCTCTCCAGGACAACAGCAAATCTGGGGCTCTGTGCTTTCTTTCGTTGTGAACAAGTGTTACTGTTTTCTGCACAAAAGCGATTCTGCGAAGCAATGTGAACACTTCTGCTTCCCAGGCACAGAGAAGGTGCTAGCAGGGAATTCTCTGCCTGCCTTTCCCCAGTGCTCTGCAAGCTCTCCAGGACAACAACAAATCTGGGTCTCTGTCCTTTCTTTCGTTCTGAACAAGTGTTACTGTTTTCTGCACAAAAGCGATTCTGCGAAGCAATGTGAACAGGCACAGAGAAGGTGCTAGCAGGGAATTCTCTGCCTGCCTTTCCCCAGTGCTCTGCAAGCTCTCCAGGACAACAGCAAATCTGGGGCTCTGTGCTTTCTTTCGTTCTGAACAAGTGTTACTGTTTTCTGCACAAAAGCGATTCTGCGTAGCAATGTGAACAGGCACAGAGAAGGTGCTAGCAGGGAATTCTCTGCCTGCCTTTCCCCAGTGCTCTGCAAGCTCTCCAGGACAACAACAAATCTGGGTCTTAGTGCTTTCTTTCGTTGTGAACACGTGTTACTGTTCTCTGAAAAAAATCGATTCTGCGCAGCAACGTGAACACTTCTGCTTCCCAGGCACAGAGAAGGTGCTAGCAGGGAATTCTCTGCCTGCCTTTCCCCAGTGCTCTGCAAGCTCTCCAGGACAACATAAAATCTGGGGCTCTGTGCTTTCTTTCGTTCTGAACAAGTGTTACTGTTTTCTGCACAAAAGCGATTCTGCGAAGCAATGTGAACACTTCTTCTTCCCAGGCACAGAGAAGGTGTTAGCAGGGAATTCTCTGCCTGCCTTTCCCCAGTGCTCTGCAAGCTCTCCAGGACAACATAAAATCTGGGGCTCTGTGCTTTCTTTCGTTCTGAACAAGTGTTACTGTTTTCTGCACAAAAGCGATTCTGCGAAGCAATGTGAACAGGCACAGAGAAGGTGCTAGCAGGGAATTCTCTGCCTGCCTTTCCCCAGTGCTCTGCAAGCTCTCCAGGACAACATAAAGTCTGGGGCTCTGTGCTTTCTTTCGTTGTGAACAAGTGTTACTGTTTTCTGCACAAAAGCGATTCTGCGAAGCAATGTGAACAGGCACAGAGAAGGTGCTAGCAGGGAATTCTCTGCCTGCCTTTCCCCAGTGCTCTGCAAGCTCTCCAGGACAACATAAAGTCTGGGGCTTTGTGCTTTCTTTCGTTGTGAACAAGTGTTACTGTTTTCTGCACAAAAGCGATTCTGCGAAGCAATGTGAACACTTCTGCTTCCCAGGCACAGAGAAGGTGCTAGCAGGGAATTCTCTGCCTGCCTTTCCCCAGGGCTCTGCAAGCTCTCCAGGACAACATAAAATCTGGAGCTCGGTGCTTTCTTTCGTTCTGAACAAGTTTTAGTGTTTTCTGCACAAAAGCGATTCTGCGAAGCAATGTGAACAGGCACAGAGAAGGTGCTAGCAGGGAATTCTCTGCCTGCCTTTCCCCAGTGCTCTGCAAGCTCTCCAGGACAACAGCAAATCTGGGGCTCTGTGCTTTCTTTCGTTCTGAACAAGTGTTACTGTTTTCTGCACAAAAGCGATTCTGCGAAGCAATGTGAACAGGCACAGAGAAGGTGCTAGCAGGGAATTCTCTGCCTGCCTTTCCCCAGTGCTCTGCAAGCTCTCCAGGACAACATAAAATCTGGGGCTCTGTGCTTTCTTTCGTTCTGAACAAGTGTTACTGTTTTATGCACAAAAGCAATTCTGCGAAGCAATGTGAACACTTCTGCTTCCCAGGCACAGAGAAGGTGCTAGCAGGGAATTCTATGCCTGCCTTTCCCCAGTGCTCTGCAAGCTCTCCAGGACAACAACAAATCTGGGTCTCAGTGCTTTCTTTCGTTGTGAACACGTGTTACTGTTTTCTGAAAAAAATCGATTCTGCGCAGCAACGTGAACACTTCTGCTTCCCAGGCACAGAGAAGGTGCTATCAGGGAATTCTCTGCCTGCCTTTCCCCAGTGCTCTGCAAGCTCTCCAGGACAACATAAAATCTGGGGCTCTGTGCTTTCTTTCGTTCTGAACAAGTGTTACTGTTTTCTGCACAAAAGCGATTCTGCGAAGCAATGTGAACACTTCTGCTTCCCAGGCACAGAGAAGGTGCTAGCAGGGAATTCTCTGCCTGCCTTTCCCCAGTGCTCTGCAAGCTCTCCAGGACAACAGCAAATCTGGGGCTCTGTGCTTTCTTTCGTTCTGAACAAGTGTTAGTGTTTTCTGCACAAAAGCGATTCTGCGAAGCAATGTGAACAGGCACAGAGAAGGTGCTAGCAGGGAATTCTCTGCCTGCCTTTCCCCATGGCTGTGCAAGCTCTCCAGGACAACAGCAAATCTGGGGCTCTGTGCTTTCTTTCATTCTGAACAAGTGTTACTGTTTTCTGCACAAAAGTGATTCTGCACAGCAATGTGAACACTTCTGCTTCCCAGGCACAGAGAAGGTGCTAGCAGGGAATGCTCTGCCTGCCTTTCCCCAGGGCTCTGCAAGCTCTCCAGGACAACATAAAGTCTGGGGCTCTGTGCTTTCTTTCGTTGTGAACACGTGTTACTGTTTTCTGCACAAAAGTGATTCTGCACAGCAATGTGAACACTTCTGCTTCCCAGGCACAGAGAAGGTGCTAGCAGGGAATGCTCTGCCTGCCTTTCCCCAGGGCTCTGCAAGCTCTCCAGGACAACATAAAGTCTGGGGCTCTGTGCTTTCTTTCGTTGTGAACACGTGTTACTGTTTTCTGCACAAAAGTGATTCTGCACAGCAATGTGAACACTTCTGCTTCCCAGGCACAGAGAAGGTGCTAGCAGGGAATTCTCTGCCTGCCTTTCCCCAGTGCTCTGCAAGCTCTCCAGGACAACATAAAATCTGGGGCTCTGTGCTTTCTTTCGTTCTGAACAAGTGTTACTGTTTTCTGCACAAAAGCGATTCTGCGAAGCAATGTGAACACTTCTGCTTCCCAGGCACAGAGAAGGTGCTAGCAGGGAATTCTATGCCTGCCTTTCCCCAGGGCTCTGCAAGCTCTCCAGGACAACATAAAGTCTGGGGCTCTGTGCTTTCTTTCGTTCTGAACAAGTGTTACTGTTTTCTGCACAAAAGCGATTCTGCGAAGCAATGTGAACACTTCTGCTTCCCAGGCACAGAGAAGGTGCTAGCAGGGAATTCTATGCCTGCCTTTCCCCAGTGCTCTGCAAGCTCTCCAGGACAACAGCAAATCTGGGGCTCTGTGCTTTCTTTCGTTGTGAACACATGTTACTGTTTTCCGGAAAAAATCGATTCTGCGCAGCAACGTGAACACTTCTGATTCCCAGGCACAGAGAAGGTGCTAGCAGGGAATTCTCTGCCTGCCCTTCCCCAGTGCTCTGCAAGCTCTCCAGGACAGCATAAAATCTGGGGCTCTGTGCTTTCTTTCGTTCTGAACAAGTGTTACTGTTTTCTGCACAAAAGCGATTCTGCGAAGCAATGTGAACACTTCTGCTTCCCAGGCACAGAGAAGGTGCTAGCAGGGAATTCTCTGCCTGCCTTTCCCCAGGGCTCTGCAAGCTCTCCAGGACAACAGCAAATCTGGGGCTCTGTGCTTTCTTTCGTTCTGAACAAGTTTTAGTGTTTTCTGCACAAAAGCGATTCTGCGAAGCAATGTGAACACTTCTGCTTCCCAGGCACAGAGAAGGTGCTAGCAGGGAATTCTATGCCTGCCTTTCCCCAGTGCTCTGCAAGCTCTCCAGGACAACATAAAATCTGGGGCTCTGTGCTTTCTTTCGTTCTGAACAAGTGTTACTGTTTTATGCACAAAAGCAATTCTGCGAAGCAATGTGAACACTTCTGCTTCCCAGGCACAGAGAAGGTGCTAGCAGGGAATTCTCTGCCTGCCTTTCCCCAGTGCTCTGCAAGCTCTCCAGGACAACAACAAATCTGGGTCTCAGTGCTTTCTTTCGTTGTGAACACATGTTACTGTTTTCCGGAAAAAATCGATTCTGCGCAGCAACGTGAACACTTCTGATTCCCAGGCACAGAGAAGGTGCTAGCAGGGAATTCTCTGCCTGCCTTTCCCCAGTGCTCTGCAAGCTCTCCAGGACAACAGCAAATCTGGGGCTCTGTGCTTTCTTTCGTTCTGAACAAGTTTTAGTGTTTTCTGCACAAAAGCGATTCTGCGAAGCAATGTGAACACTTCTGCTTCCCAGGCACAGAGAAGGTGCTAGCAGGGAATTCTCTGCCTGCCTTTCCCCAGGGCTCTGCAAGCTCTCCAGGACAACAACAAATCTGGGGCTCTGTGCTTTCTTTCGTTCTGAACAAGTGTTAGTGTTTTCTGCACAAAAGCGATTCTGCGAAGCAATGTGAACAGGCACAGAGAAGGTGCTAGCAGGGAATTCTCTGCCTGCCTTTCCCCAGTGCTCTGCAAGCTCTCCAGGACAACAGCAGATCTGGGGTCTGTGCTTTCTTTCGATGTGAACACGTGTTACTGTTTTCTGCACAAAAGTGATTCTGCACAGCAATGTGAACACTTCTGCTTCCCAGGCACAGAGAAGGTGCTAGCAGGGAATTCTCTGCCTGCCTTTCCCCAGTGCTCTGCAAGCTCTCCAGGACAACATAAAGTCTGGGGCTCTGTGCTTTCTTTCGTTGTGAACAAGTGTTACTGTTTTCTGCACAAAAGCGATTCTGCGAAGCAATGTGAACAGGCACAGAGAAGGTGCTAGCAGGGAATTCTCTGCCTGCCTTTCCCCAGTGCTCTGCAAGCTCTCCAGGACAACATAAAGTCTGGGGCTTTGTGCTTTCTTTCGTTGTGAACAAGTGTTACTGTTTTCTGCACAAAAGCGATTCTGCGAAGCAATGTGAACACTTCTGCTTCCCAGGCACAGAGAAGGTGCTAGCAGGGAATTCTCTGCCTGCCTTTCACCAGGGCTCTGCAAGCTCTCCAGGACAACATAAAATCTGGAGCTCGGTGCTTTCTTTCGTTCTGAACAAGTGTTAGTGTTTTCTGCACAAAAGCGATTCTGCGAAGCAATGTGAACAGGCACAGAGAAGGTGCTAGCAGGGAATTCTCTGCCTGCCTTTCCCCAGTGCTCTGCAAGCTCTCCAGGACAACAGCAAATCTGGGGCTCTGTGCTTTCTTTCGTTCTGAACAAGTGTTACTGTTTTCTGCACAAAAGCGATTCTGCGAAGCAATGTGAACAGGCACAGAGAAGGTGCTAGCAGGGAATTCTCTGCCTGCCTTTCCCCAGTGCTCTGCAAGCTCTCCAGGACAACATAAAGTCTGGGGCTCTGTGCTTTCTTTCGTTGTGAACAAGTGTTACTGTTTTCTGCACAAAAGCGATTCTGCGAAGCAATGTGAACAGGCACAGAGAAGGTGCTAGCAGGGAATTCTCTGCCTGCCTTTCCCCAGTGCTCTGCAAGCTCTCCAGGACAACATAAAATCTGGGGCTCTGTGCTTTCTTTCGTTCTGAACAAGTGTTACTGTTTTCTGCACAAAAGCGATTCTGCGAAGCAATGTGAACACTTGTGCTTCCCAGGCACAGAGAAGGTGCTAGCAGGGAATTCTCTGCCTGCCTTTCCCCAGGGCTCTGCAAGCTCTCCAGGACAACATAAAGTCTGGGGCTCTGTGCTTTCTTTCGTTCTGAACAAGTGTTAGTGTTTTCTGCACAAAAGCGATTCTGCGAAGCAATGTGAACAGGCACAGAGAAGGTGCTAGCAGGGAATTCTCTGCCTGCCTTTCCCCAGTGCTCTGCAAGCTCTCCAGGACAACAGCAGATCTGGGGCTCTGTGCTTTCTTTCGATGTGAACACGTGTTACTGTTTTCTGCACAAAAGTGATTCTGCACAGCAATGTGAACACTTCTGCTTCCCAGGCACAGAGAAGGTGCTAGCAGGGAATTCTCTGCCTGCCTTTCCCCAGTGCTCTGCAAGCTCTCCAGGACAACATAAAGTCTGGGGCTCTGTGCTTTCTTTCGTTGTGAACAAGTGTTACTGTTTTCTGCACAAAAGCGATTCTGCGAAGCAATGTGAACAGGCACAGAGAAGGTGCTAGCAGGGAATTCTCTGCCTGCCTTTCCCCAGTGCTCTGCAAGCTCTCCAGGACAACATAAAGTCTGGGGCTTTGTGCTTTCTTTCGTTGTGAACAAGTGTTACTGTTTTCTGCACAAAAGCGATTCTGCGAAGCAATGTGAACACTTCTGCTTCCCAGGCACAGAGAAGGTGCTAGCAGGGAATTCTCTGCCTGCCTTTCACCAGGGCTCTGCAAGCTCTCCAGGACAACATAAAATCTGGAGCTCGGTGCTTTCTTTCGTTCTGAACAAGTGTTAGTGTTTTCTGCACAAAAGCGATTCTGCGAAGCAATGTGAACAGGCACAGAGAAGGTGCTAGCAGGGAATTCTCTGCCTGCCTTTCCCCAGTGCTCTGCAAGCTCTCCAGGACAACAGCAAATCTGGGGCTCTGTGCTTTCTTTCGTTCTGAACAAGTGTTACTGTTTTCTGCACAAAAGCGATTCTGCGAAGCAATGTGAACAGGCACAGAGAAGGTGCTAGCAGGGAATTCTCTGCCTGCCTTTCCCCAGTGCTCTGCAAGCTCTCCAGGACAACATAAAGTCTGGGGCTCTGTGCTTTCTTTCGTTGTGAACAAGTGTTACTGTTTTCTGCACAAAAGCGATTCTGCGAAGCAATGTGAACAGGCACAGAGAAGGTGCTAGCAGGGAATTCTCTGCCTGCCTTTCCCCAGTGCTCTGCAAGCTCTCCAGGACAACATAAAATCTGGGGCTCTGTGCTTTCTTTCGTTCTGAACAAGTGTTACTGTTTTATGCACAAAAGCAATTCTGCGAAGCAATGTGAACACTTCTGCTTCCCAGGCACAGAGAAGGTGCTAGCAGGGAATTCTATGCCTGCCTTTCCCCAGTGCTCTGCAAGCTCTCCAGGACAACAACAAATCTGGGTCTCAGTGCTTTCTTTCGTTGTGAACACGTGTTACTGTTTTCTGAAAAAAATCGATTCTGCGCAGCAACGTGAACACTTCTGCTTCCCAGGCACAGAGAAGGTGCTATCAGGGAATTCTCTGCCTGCCTTTCCCCAGTGCTCTGCAAGCTCTCCAGGACAACATAAAATCTGGGGCTCTGTGCTTTCTTTCGTTCTGAACAAGTGTTACTGTTTTCTGCACAAAAGCGATTCTGCGAAGCAATGTGAACACTTCTGCTTCCCAGGCACAGAGAAGGTGCTAGCAGGGAATTCTCTGCCTGCCTTTCCCCAGTGCTCTGCAAGCTCTCCAGGACAACAGCAAATCTGGGGCTCTGTGCTTTCTTTCGTTCTGAACAAGTGTTAGTGTTTTCTGCACAAAAGCGATTCTGCGAAGCAATGTGAACAGGCACAGAGAAGGTGCTAGCAGGGAATTCTCTGCCTGCCTTTCCCCACTGCTCTGCAAGCTCTCCAGGACAACATAAAGTCTGGGGGTCTGTGCTTTCTTTCGTTGTGAACACGTGTTACTGTTTTCTGCACAAAAGTGATTCTGCACAGCAATGTGAACACTTCTGCTTCCCAGGCACAGAGAAGGTGCTAGCAGGGAATGCTCTGCCTGCCTTTCCCCAGGGCTCTGCAAGCTCTCCAGGACAACATAAAGTCTGGGGCTCTGTGCTTTCTTTCGTTGTGAACACGTGTTACTGTTTTCTGCACAAAAGTGATTCTGCACAGCAATGTGAACACTTCTGCTTCCCAGGCACAGAGAAGGTGCTAGCAGGGAATGCTCTGCCTGCCTTTCCCCAGGGCTCTGCAAGCTCTCCAGGACAACATAAAGTCTGGGGCTCTGTGCTTTCTTTCGTTGTGAACACGTGTTACTGTTTTCTGCACAAAAGTGATTCTGCACAGCAATGTGAACACTTCTGCTTCCCAGGCACAGAGAAGGTGCTAGCAGGGAATTCTCTGCCTGCCTTTCCCCAGTGCTCTGCAAGCTCTCCAGGACAACATAAAATCTGGGGCTCTGTGCTTTCTTTCGTTCTGAACAAGTGTTACTCTTTTCTGCACAAAAGCGATTCTGCGAAGCAATGTGAACACTTCTGCTTCCCAGGCACAGAGAAGGTGCTAGCAGGGAATTCTATGCCTGCCTTTCCCCAGTGCTCTGCAAGCTCTCCAGGACAACAGCAGATCTGGGGCTCTGTGCTTTCTTTCGATGTGAACACGTGTTACTGTTTTCTGCACAAAAGTGATTCTGCACAGCAATGTGAACACTTCTGCTTCCCAGGCACAGAGAAGGTGCTAGCAGGGAATTCTCTGCCTGCCTTTCCCCAGGGCTCTGCAAGCTCTCCAGGACAACATAAAATCTGGGGCTCTGTGCTTTCTTTCGTTCTGAAGAAGTGTTACTGTTTTCTGCACAAAAGCGATTCTGCGAAGCAATGTGAACACTTCTGCTTCCCAGGCACAGAGAAGGTGCTAGCAGGGAATTCTATGCCTGCCTTTCCCCAGTGCTCTGCAAGCTCTCCAGAACAACAACAAATCTGGGTCTCTGTCCTTTCTTTCGTTCTGAACAAGTGTTACTGTTTTCTGCACAAAAGCGATTCTGCGAAGCAATGTGAACAGGCACAGAGAAGGTGCTAGCAGGGAATTCTCTGCCTGCCTTTCCCCAGTGCTCTGCAAGCTCTCCAGGACAACAGCAGATCTGGGGCTCTGTGCTTTCTTTCGTTGTGAACAAGTGTTACTGTTTTCTGCACAAAAGCGATTCTGCGAAGCAATGTGAACACTTCTGCTTCCCAGGCACAGAGAAGGTGCTAGCAGGGAATTCTCTGCCTGCCTTTCCCCAGGGCTCTGCAAGCTCTCCAGGACAACATAAAGTCTGGGGCTCTGTGCTTTCTTTCGTTCTGAAGAAGTGTTACTGTTTTCTGCACAAAAGCGATTCTGCGAAGCAATGTGAACACTTCTGCTTCCCAGGCACAGAGAAGGTGCTAGCAGGGAATTCTCTGCCTGCCTTTCCCCAGTGCTCTGCAAGCTCTCCAGGACAACATAAAATCTGGGGCTCTGTGCTTTCTTTCGTTCTGAACAAGTGTTACTGTTTTCTGCACAAAAGCGATTCTGCGAATCAATGTGAACACTTCTGCTTCCCAGGCACAGAGAAGGTGCTAGCAGGGAATTCTATGCCTGCCTTTCCCCAGTGCTCTGCAAGCTCTCCAGGACAACAGCAAATCTGGGGCTCTGTGCTTTCTTTCGTTCTGAACAAGTGTTACTGTTTTCTGCACAAAAGCGATTCTGCCAAGCAATGTGAACACTTCTGCTTCCCAGGCACAGAGAAGGTGCTAGCAGGGAATTCTCTGCCTGCCTTCCCCCACTGCTCTGCAAGCTCTCCAGGACAACATAAAATCTGGGGCTCTGTGCTTTCTTTCGTTCTGAACAAGTGTTACTGTTTTCTGCACAAAAGCGATTCTGCGAAGCAATGTGAACAGGCACAGAGAAGGTGCTAGCAGGGAATTCTCTGCCTGCCTTTCCCCAGTGCTCTGCAAGCTCTCCAGGACAACAGCAGATCTGGGGCTCTGTGCTTTCTTTCGTTGTGAACACGTGTTACTGTTTTCTGCACAAAAGTCATTCTGCACAGCAATGTGAACACTTCTGCTTCCCAGGCACAGAGAAGGTGCTAGCAGGGAATGCTCTGCCTGCCTTTCCCCAGTGCTCTGCAAGCTCTCCAGGACAACATAAAGTCTGGGGCTCTGTGCTTTCTTTCGTTCTGAACAAGTGTTACTGTTTTCTGCACAAAAGCGATTCTGCGAAGCAATGTGAACACTTCTGCTTCCCAGGCACAGAGAAGGTGCTAGCAGGGAATTCTCTGCCTGCCTTTCCCCAGTGCTCTGCAAGCTCTCCAGGACAACAGCAGATCTGGGGCTCTGTGCTTTCTTTCGTTGTGAACACGTGTTACTGTTTTCTGCACAGCAATGTGAACACTTCTGCTTCCCAGGCACAGAGAAGGTGCTAGCAGGGAATGCTCTGCCTGCCTTTCCCCAGTGCTCTGCAAGCTCTCCAGGACAACATAAAATCTGGGGCTCTGTGCTTTCTTTCGTTCTGAACAAGTGTTACTGTTTTCTGCACAAAAGCGATTCTGCGAAGCAATGTGAACACTTCTGCTTCCCAGGCACAGAGAAGGTGCTAGCAGGGAATTCTCTGCCTGCCTTTCCCCAGTGCTCTGCAAGCTCTCCAGGACAACAGCAAATCTGGGGCTCTGTGCTTTCTTTCGTTCTGAACAAGTTTTAGTGTTTTCTGCACAAAAGCGATTCTGCGAAGCAATGTGAACACTTCTGCTTCCCAGGCACAGAGAAGGTGCTAGCAGGGAATTCTATGCCTGCCTTTCCCCAGTGCTCTGCAAGCTCTCCAGGACAACAGCAAATCTGGGGCTCTGTGCTTTCTTTCGTTCTGAACAAGTTTTAGTGTTTTCTGCACAAAAGCGATTCTGCGAAGCAATGTGAACACTTCTGCTTCCCAGGCACAGAGAAGGTGCTAGCAGGGAATTCTCTGCCTGCCTTTCCCCAGTGCTCTGCAAGCTCTCCAGGACAACAGCAAATCTGGGGCTCTGTGCTTTCTTTCGTTCTGAACAAGTTTTAGTGTTTTCTGCACAAAAGCAATTCTGCGAAGCAACGTGAACACTTCTGATTCCCAGGCACAGAGAAGGTGCTAGCAGGGAATTCTCTGCCTGCCTTCCCCCACTGCTCTGCAAGCTCTCCAGGACAACAGCAAATCTGGGGCTCTGTGCTTTCTTTCGTTCTGAACAAGTGTTAGTGTTTTCTGCACAAAAGCGATTCTGCGAAGCAATGTGAACACTTCTGCTTCCCAGGCACAGAGAAGGTGCTAGCAGGGAATTCTATGCCTGCCTTTCCCCAGTGCTCTGCAAGCTCTCCAGGACAACATAAAATCTGGGGCTCTGTGCTTTCTTTCGTTCTGAACAAGTGTTACTGTTTTCTGCACAAAAGCGATTCTGCGAAGCAATGTGAACACTTCTGCTTCCCAGGCACAGAGAAGGTGCTAGCAGGGAATTCTCTGCCTGCCTTTCCCCAGTGCTCTGCAAGCTCTCCAGGACAACATAAAATCTGGGGCTCTGTGCTTTCTTTCGTTCTGAACAAGTGTTACTGTTTTCTGCACAAAAGCGATTCTGCGAAGCAATGTGAACACTTCTGCTTCCCAGGCACAGAGAACGTGCTAGCAGGGAATTCTCTGCCTGCCTTTCCCCAGGGCTCTGCAAGCTCTCCAGGACAACATAAAGTCTGGGGCTCTGTGCTTTCTTTCGTTCTGAACAAGTGTTACTGTTTTCTGCACAAAAGCGATTCTGCGAAGCAATGTGAACACTTCTGCTTCCCAGGCACAGAGAAGGTGCTAGCAGGGAATTCTCTGCCTGCCTTCCCCCACTGCTCTGCAAGCTCTCCAGGACAACAGCAAATCTGGGGCTCTGTGCTTTCTTTCGTTGTGAACACGTGTTACTGTTTTCTGCACAAAAGTGATTCTGCGAAGCAATGTGAACACTTCTGCTTCCCAGGCACAGAGAAGGTGCTAGCAGGGAATGCTCTGCCTGCCTTTCCCCAGGGCTCTGCAAGCTCTCCAAGACAACATAAAATCTGGGGCTCTGTGCTTTCTTTCGTTCTGAACAAGTGTTACTGTTTTCTGCACAAAAGCGATTCTGCGAAGCAATGTGAACACTTCTGCTTCCCAGGCACAGAGAAGGTGCTAGCAGGGAATTCTCTGCCTGCCTTTCCCCAGGGCTCTGCAAGCTCTCCAGGACAACATAAAGTCTGGGGCTCTGTGCTTTCTTTCGTTCTGAACAAGTGTTACTGTTTTCTGCACAAAAGCGATTCTGCGAAGCAATGTGAACACTTCTGCTTCCCAGGCACAGAGAAGGTGCTAGCAGGGAATTCTATGCCTGCCTTTCCCCAGTGCTCTGCAAGCTCTCCAGGACAGCATAAAATCTGGGGCTCTGTGCTTTCTTTCGTTGTGAACACATGTTACTGTTTTCCGGAAAAAATCGATTCTGCGCAGCAACGTGAACACTTCTGCTTCCCAGGCACAGAGAAGGTGCTAGCAGGGAATTCTCTGCCTGCCTTCCCCCACTGCTCTGCAAGCTCTCCAGGACAACAGCAAATCTGGGGCTCTGTGCTTTCTTTCGTTGTGAACAAGTTTTAGTGTTTTCTCCACAAAAGCGATTCTGCGAAGCAATGTGAACACTTCTGCTTCCCAGGCACAGAGAAGGTGCTAGCAGGGAATTCTATGCCTGCCTTTCCCCAGTGCTCTGCAAGCTCTCCAGAACAACAGCAAATCTGGGGCTCTGTGCTTTCTTTCGTTCTGAACAAGTGTTACTGTTTTCTGCACAAAAGCGATTCTGCGAAGCAATGTGAACACTTCTGCTTCCCAGGCACAGAGAAGGTGCTAGCAGGGAATTCTCTGCCTGCCTTTCCCCAGTGCTCTGCAAGCTCTCCAGGACAACAGCAAATCTGGGGCTCTGTGCTTTCTTTCGTTCTGAACAAGTTTTAGTCTTTTCTGCACAAAAGCGATTCTGCGAAGCAATGTGAACACTTCTGTTTCCCAGGCACAGAGAAGGTGCTAGCAGGGAATTCTCTGCCTGCCTTTCCCCAGTGCTCTGCAAGCTCTCCAGGACAACAACAAATCTGGGTCTCAGTGCTTTCTTTCGTTGTGAACACATGTTACTGTTTTCCGGAAAAAATTGATTCTGCGCAGCAACGTGAACACTTCTGCTTCCCAGGCACAGAGAAGGTGCTAGCAGGGAATTCTCTGCCTGCCTTCCCCCACTGCTCTGCAAGCTCTCCAGGACAACATAAAGTCTGGGGCTCTGTGCTTTCTTTCGTTGTGAACACGTGTTACTGTTTTCTGCAAAAAAGTGATTCTGCACAGCAATGTGAACACTTCTGCTTCCCAGGCACAGAGAAGGTGCTAGCAGGGAATTCTATGCCTGCCTTTCCCCAGGGCTCTGCAAGCTCTCCAGGACAACATAAAGTCTGGGGCTCTGTGCTTTCTTTCGTTCTGAACAAGTGTTACTGTTTTCTGCACAAAAGCGATTCTGCGAAGCAATGTGAACACTTCTGCTTCCCAGGCACAGAGAAGGTGCTAGCAGGGAATTCTCTGCCTGCCTTTCCCCAGGGCTCTGCAAGCTCTCCAGGACAGCATAAAATCTGGGGCTCTGTGCTTTCTTTCGTTCTGAACAAGTGTTACTGTTTTCTGCACAAAAGCGATTCTGCGAAGCAATGTGAACACTTCTGCTTCCCAGGCACAGAGAAGGTGCTAGCAGGGAATTCTCTGCCTGCCTTTCCCCAGTGCTCTGCAAGCTCTCCAGGACAACAGCAAATCTGGGGCTCTGTGCTTTCTTTCGTTCTGAACAAGTTTTAGTCTTTTCTGCACAAAAGCGATTCTGCGAAGCAATGTGAACACTTCTGCTTCCCAGGCACAGAGAAGGTGCTAGCAGGGAATTCTCTGCCTGCCTTCCCCCACTGCTCTGCAAGCTCTCCAGGACAACATAAAGTCTGGGGCTCTGTGCTTTCTTTCGTTGTGAACACGTGTTACTGTTTTCTGCACAAAAGTGATTCTGCACAGCAATGTGAACACTTCTGCTTCCCAGGCACAGAGAAGGTGCTAGCAGGGAATGCTCTGCCTGCCTTTCCCCAGGGCTCTGCAAGCTCTCCAGGACAACATAAAGTCTGGGGCTCTGTGCTTTCTTTCGTTCTGAACAAGTGTTACTGTTTTCTGCACAAAAGCGATTCTGCGAAGCAATGTGAACACTTCTGCTTCCCAGGCACAGAGAAGGTGCTAGCAGGGAATTCTCTGCCTGCGTTTCCCCAGTGCTCTGCAAGCTCTCCAGGACAACATAAAATCTGGGGCTCTGTGCTTTCTTTCGTTCTGAACAAGTGTTACTGTTTTCTGCACAAAAGTCATTCTGCACAGCAATGTGAACACTTCTGCTTCCCAGGCACAGAGAAGGTGCTAGCAGGGAATGCTCTGCCTGCCTTTCCCCAGTGCTCTGCAAGCTCTCCAGGACAACATAAAGTCTGGGGCTCTGTGCTTTCTTTCGTTCTGAACAAGTGTTACTGTTTTCTGCACAAAAGCGATTCTGCGAAGCAATGTGAACACTTCTGCTTCCCAGGCACAGAGAAGGTGCTAGCAGGGAATTCTCTGCCTGCCTTTCCCCAGTGCTCTGCAAGCTCTCCAGGACAACATAAAATCTGGGGCTCTGTGCTTTCTTTCGTTCTGAACAAGTGTTACTGTTTTCTGCACAAAAGCGATTCTGCGAAGCAATGTGAACACTTCTGCTTCCCAGGCACAGAGAAGGTGCTAGCAGGGAATTCTCTGCCTGCCTTTCCCCAGTGCTCTGCAAGCTCTCCAGGACAACAGCAAATCTGGGGCTCTGTGCTTTCTTTCGTTCTGAACAAGTTTTAGTCTTTTCTGCACAAAAGCGATTCTGCGAAGCAATGTGAACACTTCTGCTTCCCAGGCACAGAGAAGGTGCTAGCAGGGAATTCTATGCCTGCCTTTCCCCAGTGCTCTGCAAGCTCTCCAGGACAACAGCAAATCTGGGGCTCTGTGCTTTCTTTCGTTCTGAACAAGTTTTAGTGTTTTCTGCACAAAAGCGATTCTGCGAAGCAATGTGAACACTTCTGCTTCCCAGGCACAGAGAAGGTGCTAGCAGGGAATTCTCTGCCTGCCTTTCCCCAGTGCTCTGCAAGCTCTCCAGGACAACAGCAAATCTGGGGCTCTGTGCTTTCTTTCGTTCTGAACAAGTTTTAGTGTTTTCTGCACAAAAGCAATTCTGCGAAGCAATGTGAACACTTCTGCTTCCCAGGCACAGAGAAGGTGCTAGCAGGGAATTCTATGCCTGCCTTTCCCCAGTGCTCTGCAAGCTCTCCAGGACAACAACAAATCTGGGTCTCAGTGCTTTCTTTCGTTCTGAACAAGTGTTACTGTTTTCTGCACAAAAGCGATTCTGCGAAGCAATGTGAACACTTCTGCTTCCCAGGCACAGAGAAGATGCTAGCAGGGAATTCTATGCCTGCTTTTCCCCAGTGCTCTGCAAGCTCTCCACGACAACAGCAAATCTGGGGCTCTGTGCTTTCTTTCGTTCTGAACAAGTTTTAGTGTTTTCTGCACAAAAGCGATTCTGCGAAGCAATGTGAACACTTCTGCTTCCCAGGCACAGAGAAGGTGCTAGCAGGGAATTCTCTGCCTGCCTTTCCCCAGTGCTCTGCAAGCTCTCCAGGACAACAGCAAATCTGGGGCTCTGTGCTTTCTTTCGTTCTGAACAAGTTTTAGTGTTTTCTGCACAAAAGCGATTCTGCGAAGCAATGTGAACACTTCTGCTTCCCAGGCACAGAGAAGGTGCTAGCAGGGAATTCTCTGCCTGCCTTTCCCCAGTGCTCTGCAAGCTCTCCAGGACAACAGCAAATCTGGGGCTCTGTGCTTTCTTTCGTTCTGAACAAGTTTTAGTGTTTTCTGCACAAAAGCGATTCTGCGAAGCAATGTGAACACTTCTGTTTCCCAGGCACAGAGAAGGTGCTAGCAGGGAATTCTCTGCCTGCCTTTCCCCAGTGCTCTGCAAGCTCTCCAGGACAACAACAAATCTGGGTCTCAGTGCTTTCTTTCGTTGTGAACACGTGTTACTGTTTTCTGCACAAAAGTGATTCTGCACAGCAATGTGAACACTTCTGCTTCCCAGGCACAGAGAAGGTGCTAGCAGGGAATTCTCTGCCTGCCTTTCCCCAGGGCTCTGCAAGCTCTCCAGGACAACATAAAGTCTGGGGCTCTGTGCTTTCTTTCGTTCTGAACAAGTGTTACTGTTTTCTGCACAAAAGCGATTCTGCGAAGCAATGTGAACACTTCTGCTTCCCAGGCACAGAGAAGGTGCTAGCAGGGAATTCTCTGCCTGCCTTTCCCCAGTGCTCTGCAAGCTCTCCAGGACAACAGCAAATCTGGGGCTCTGTGCTTTCTTTCGTTCTGAACAAGTTTTAGTGTTTTCTGCACAAAAGCGATTCTGCGAAGCAATGTGAACACTTCTGTTTCCCAGGCACAGAGAAGGTGCTAGCAGGGAATTCTCTGCCTGCCTTTCCCCAGTGCTCTGCAAGCTCTCCAGGACAGCATAAAATCTGGGGCTCTGTGCTTTCTTTCGTTCTGAACAAGTGTTACTGTTTTCTGCACAAAAGCGATTCTGCGAAGCAATGTGAACACTTCTGCTTCCCAGGCACAGAGAAGGTGCTAGCAGGGAATTCTCTGCCTGCCTTTCCCCAGGGCTCTGCAAGCTCTCCAGGACAACATAAAGTCTGGGGCTCTGTGCTTTCTTTCGTTCTGAACAAGTGTTACTGTTTTCTGCACAAAAGCGATTCTGCGAAGCAATGTGAACACTTCTGCTTCCCAGGCACAGAGAAGGTGCTAGCAGGGAATTCTATGCCTGCCTTTCCCCAGTGCTCTGCAAGCTCTCCAGGACAACATAAAATCTGGGGCTCTGTGCTTTCTTTCGTTGTGAACACATGTTACTGTTTTCCGGAAAAAATCGATTCTGCGCAGCAACGTGAACACTTCTGATTCCCAGGCACAGAGAAGGTGCTAGCAGGGAATTCTCTGCCTGCCTTCCCCCACTGCTCTGCAAGCTCTCCAGGACAACATAAAATCTGGGGCTCTGTGCTTTCTTTCGTTCTGAACAAGTGTTAGTGTTTTCTGCACAAAAGCGATTCTGCGAAGCAATGTGAACACTTCTGCTTCCCAGGCACAGAGAAGGTGCTAGCAGGGAATTCTATGCCTGCCTTTCCCCAGGGCTCTGCAAGCTCTCCAGGACAACAGCAAATCTGGGGCTCTGTGCTTTCTTTCGTTCTGAACAAGTTTTAGTGTTTTCTCCACAAAAGCGATTCTGCGAAGCAATGTGAACACTTCTGCTTCCCAGGCACAGAGAAGGTGCTAGCAGGGAATTCTCTGCCTGCCTTTCCCCAGTGCTCTGCAAGCTCTCCAGGACAACATAAAATCTGGGGCTCTGTGCTTTCTTTCGTTCTGAACAAGTGTTACTGTTTTCTGCACAAAAGCGATTCTGCGAAGCAATGTGAACACTTCTGGTTCCCAGGCACAGAGAAGGTGCTAGCAGGGAATTCTATGCCTGCCTTTCCCCAGTGCTCTGCAAGCTCTCCAGAACAACAGCAAATCTGGGGCTCTGTGCTTTCTTTCGTTCTGAACAAGTGTTACTGTTTTCTGCACAAAAGCGATTCTGCGAAGCAATGTGAACACTTCTGCTTCCCAGGCACAGAGAAGGTGCTAGCAGGGAATTCTCTGCCTGCCTTTCCCCAGTGCTCTGCAAGCTCTCCAGGACAACATAAAATCTGGGGCTCTGTGCTTTCTTTCGTTCTGAACAAGTGTTACTGTTTTCTGCACAAAAGCGATTCTGCGAAGCAATGTGAACACTTCTGCTTCCCAGGCACAGAGAAGGTGCTAGCAGGGAATTCTCTGCCTGCCTTTCCCCAGGGCTCTGCAAGCTCTCCAGGACAACATAAAGTCTGGGGCTCTGTGCTTTCTTTCGTTCTGAACAAGTGTTACTGTTTTCTGCACAAAAGCGATTCTGCGAAGCAATGTGAACACTTCTGCTTCCCAGGCACAGAGAAGGTGCTAGCAGGGAATTCTCTGCCTGCCTTTCCCCAGGGCTCTGCAAGCTCTCCAGTACAACAGCAAATCTGGGGCTCTGTGCTTTCTTTTGTTCTGAACAAGTTTTAGTCTTTTCTGCACAAAAGCGATTCTGCGAAGCAATGTGAACACTTCTGCTTCCCAGGCACAGAGAAGGTGCTAGCAGGGAATTCTCTGCCTGCCTTCCCCCACTGCTCTGCAAGCTCTCCAGGACAACATAAAGTCTGGGGCTCTGTGCTTTCTTTCGTTGTGAACACGTGTTACTGTTTTCTGCACAAAAGTGATTCTGCACAGCAATGTGAAAACTTCTGCTTCCCAGGCACAGAGAAGGTGCTAGCAGGGAATGCTCTGCCTGCCTTTCCCCAGGGCTCTGCAAGCTCTCCAGGACAACATAAAGTCTGGGGCTCTGTGCTTTCTTTCGTTCTGAACAAGTGTTACTGTTTTCTGCACAAAAGCGATTCTGCGAAGCAATGTGAACACTTCTGCTTCCCAGGCACAGAGAAGGTGCTAGCAGGGAATTCTCTGCCTGCGTTTCCCCAGTGCTCTGCAAGCTCTCCAGGACAACATAAAATCTGGGGCTCTGTGCTTTCTTTCGTTCTGAACAAGTGTTACTGTTTTCTGCACAAAAGTCATTCTGCACAGCAATGTGAACACTTCTGCTTCCCAGGCACAGAGAAGGTGCTAGCAGGGAATGCTCTGCCTGCCTTTCCCCAGTGCTCTGCAAGCTCTCCAGGACAACATAAAGTCTGGGGCTCTGTGCTTTCTTTCGTTCTGAACAAGTGTTACTGTTTTCTGCACAAAAGCGATTCTGCGAAGCAATGTGAACACTTCTGCTTCCCAGGCACAGAGAAGGTGCTAGCAGGGAATTCTCTGCCTGCCTTTCCCCAGTGCTCTGCAAGCTCTCCAGGACAACATAAAATCTGGGGCTCTGTGCTTTCTTTCGTTCTGAACAAGTGTTACTGTTTTCTGCACAAAAGCGATTCTGCGAAGCAATGTGAACACTTCTGCTTCCCAGGCACAGAGAAGGTGCTAGCAGGGAATTCTCTGCCTGCCTTTCCCCAGTGCTCTGCAAGCTCTCCAGGACAACAGCAAATCTGGGGCTCTGTGCTTTCTTTCGTTCTGAACAAGTTTTAGTCTTTTCTGCACAAAAGCGATTCTGCGAAGCAATGTGAACACTTCTGCTTCCCAGGCACAGAGAAGGTGCTAGCAGGGAATTCTATGCCTGCCTTTCCCCAGTGCTCTGCAAGCTCTCCAGGACAACAGCAAATCTGGGGCTCTGTGCTTTCTTTCGTTCTGAACAAGTTTTAGTGTTTTCTGCACAAAAGCGATTCTGCGAAGCAATGTGAACACTTCTGCTTCCCAGGCACAGAGAAGGTGCTAGCAGGGAATTCTCTGCCTGCCTTTCCCCAGTGCTCTGCAAGCTCTCCAGGACAACAGCAAATCTGGGGCTCTGTGCTTTCTTTCGTTCTGAACAAGTTTTAGTGTTTTCTGCACAAAAGCAATTCTGCGAAGCAATGTGAACACTTCTGCTTCCCAGGCACAGAGAAGGTGCTAGCAGGGAATTCTATGCCTGCCTTTCCCCAGTGCTCTGCAAGCTCTCCAGGACAACAACAAATCTGGGTCTCAGTGCTTTCTTTCGTTCTGAACAAGTGTTACTGTTTTCTGCACAAAAGCGATTCTGCGAAGCAATGTGAACACTTCTGCTTCCCAGGCACAGAGAAGATGCTAGCAGGGAATTCTATGCCTGCCTTTCCCCAGTGCTCTGCAAGCTCTCCACGACAACAGCAAATCTGTGGCTCTGTGCTTTCTTTCGTTCTGAACAAGTTTTAGTGTTTTCTGCACAAAAGCGATTCTGCGAAGCAATGTGAACACTTCTGCTTCCCAGGCACAGAGAAGGTGCTAGCAGGGAATTCTCTGCCTGCCTTTCCCCAGTGCTCTGCAAGCTCTCCAGGACAACAGCAAATCTGGGGCTCTGTGCTTTCTTTCGTTCTGAACAAGTTTTAGTGTTTTCTGCACAAAAGCGATTCTGCGAAGCAATGTGAACACTTCTGCTTCCCAGGCACAGAGAAGGTGCTAGCAGGGAATTCTCTGCCTGCCTTTCCCCAGTGCTCTGCAAGCTCTCCAGGACAACAGCAAATCTGGGGCTCTGTGCTTTCTTTCGTTCTGAACAAGTTTTAGTGTTTTCTGCACAAAAGCGATTCTGCGAAGCAATGTGAACACTTCTGTTTCCCAGGCACAGAGAAGGTGCTAGCAGGGAATTCTCTGCCTGCCTTTCCCCAGTGCTCTGCAAGCTCTCCAGGACAACAACAAATCTGGGTCTCAGTGCTTTCTTTCGTTGTGAACACGTGTTACTGTTTTCTGCACAAAAGTGATTCTGCACAGCAATGTGAACACTTCTGCTTCCCAGGCACAGAGAAGGTGCTAGCAGGGAATTCTCTGCCTGCCTTTCCCCAGGGCTCTGCAAGCTCTCCAGGACAACATAAAGTCTGGGGCTCTGTGCTTTCTTTCGTTCTGAACAAGTGTTACTGTTTTCTGCACAAAAGCGATTCTGCGAAGCAATGTGAACACTTCTGCTTCCCAGGCACAGAGAAGGTGCTAGCAGGGAATTCTCTGCCTGCCTTTCCCCAGTGCTCTGCAAGCTCTCCAGGACAACAGCAAATCTGGGGCTCTGTGCTTTCTTTCGTTCTGAACAAGTTTTAGTGTTTTCTGCACAAAAGCGATTCTGCGAAGCAATGTGAACACTTCTGTTTCCCAGGCACAGAGAAGGTGCTAGCAGGGAATTCTCTGCCTGCCTTTCCCCAGTGCTCTGCAAGCTCTCCAGGACAACAACAAATCTGGGTCTCAGTGCTTTCTTTCGTTGTGAACACATGTTACTGTTTTCCGGAAAAAATTGATTCTGCGCAGCAACGTGAACACTTCTGATTCCCAGGCACAGAGAAGGTGCTAGCAGGGAATTCTCTGCCTGCCTTCCCCCACTGCTCTGCAAGCTCTCCAGGACAACATAAAGTCTGGGGCTCTGTGCTTTCTTTCGTTGTGAACACGTGTTACTGTTTTCTGCACAAAAGTGATTCTGCACAGCAATGTGAACACTTCTGCTTCCCAGGCACAGAGAAGGTGCTAGCAGGGAATTCTCTGCCTGCCTTTCCCCAGGGCTCTGCAAGCTCTCCAGGACAACATAAAGTCTGGGGCTCTGTGCTTTCTTTCGTTCTGAACAAGTGTTACTGTTTTCTGCACAAAAGCGATTCTGCGAAGCAATGTGAACACTTCTGCTTCCCAGGCACAGAGAAGGTGCTAGCAGGGAATTCTCTGCCTGCCTTTCCCCAGTGCTCTGCAAGCTCTCCAGGACAGCATAAAATCTGGGGCTCTGTGCTTTCTTTCGTTCTGAACAAGTGTTACTGTTTTCTGCACAAAAGCGATTCTGCGAAGCAATGTGAACACTTCTGCTTCCCAGGCACAGAGAAGGTGCTAGCAGGGAATTCTCTGCCTGCCTTTCCCCAGGGCTCTGCAAGCTCTCCAGGACAACAGCAAGTCTGGGGCTCTGTGCTTTCTTTCGTTCTGAACAAGTGTTACTGTTTTCTCCACAAAAGCGATTCTGCGAAGCAATGTGAACACTTCTGCTTCCCAGGCACAGAGAAGGTGCTAGCAGGGAATTCTCTGCCTGCCTTTCCCCAGTGCTCTGCAAGCTCTCCAGGACAACATAAAATCTGGGGCTCTGTGCTTTCTTTCGTTCTGAACAAGTGTTACTGTTTTCTGCACAAAAGCGATTCTGCGAAGCAATGTGAACACTTCTGGTTCCCAGGCACAGAGAAGGTGCTAGCAGGGAATTCTATGCCTGCCTTTCCCCAGTGCTCTGCAAGCTCTCCAGAACAACAGCAAATCTGGGGCTCTGTGCTTTCTTTCGTTCTGAACAAGTGTTACTGTTTTCTGCACAAAAGCGATTCTGCGAAGCAATGTGAACACTTCTGCTTCCCAGGCACAGAGAAGGTGCTAGCAGGGAATTCTCTGCCTGCCTTTCCCCAGTGCTCTGCAAGCTCTCCAGGACAACATAAAATCTGGGGCTCTGTGCTTTCTTTCGTTCTGAACAAGTGTTACTGTTTTCTGCACAAAAGCGATTCTGCGAAGCAATGTGAACACTTCTGCTTCCCAGGCACAGAGAAGGTGCTAGCAGGGAATTCTCTGCCTGCCTTTCCCCAGGGCTCTGCAAGCTCTCCAGGACAACATAAAGTCTGGGGCTCTGTGCTTTCTTTCGTTCTGAACAAGTGTTACTGTTTTCTGCACAAAAGCGATTCTGCGAAGCAATGTGAACACTTCTGCTTCCCAGGCACAGAGAAGGTGCTAGCAGGGAATTCTCTGCCTGCCTTTCCCCAGTGCTCTGCAAGCTCTCCAGGACAACATAAAATCTGGGGCTCTGTGCTTTCTTTCGTTCTGAACAAGTGTTAGTGTTTTCTGCACAAAAGCGATTCTGCGAAGCAATGTGAACAGGCACAGAGAAGGTGCTAGCAGGGAATGCTCTGCCTGCCTTTCCCCAGTGCTCTGCAAGCTCTCCAGGACAACAGCAAATCTGGGGCTCTGTGCTTTCTTTCGTTCTGAACAAGTTTTAGTGTTTTCTGCACAAAAGCGATTCTGCGAAGCAATGTGAACACTTCTGCTTCCCAGGCACAGAGAAGGTGCTAGCAGGGAATTCTATGCCTGCCTTTCCCCAGTGCTCTGCAAGCTCTCCAGGACAACATAAAATCTGGGGCTCTGTGCTTTCTTTCGTTGTGAACACATGTTACTGTTTTCCGGAAAAAATCGATTCTGCGCAGCAACGTGAACACTTCTGATTCCCAGGCACAGAGAAGGTGCTAGCAGGGAATTCTCTGCCTGCCTTCCCCCACTGCTCTGCAAGCTCTCCAGGACAACATAAAATCTGGGGCTCTGTGCTTTCTTTCGTTCTGAACAAGTGTTACTGTTTTCTGCACAAAAGCGATTCTGCGAAGCAATGTGAACACTTCTGCTTCCCAGGCACAGAGAAGGTGCTAGCAGGGAATTCTCTGCCTGCCTTTCCCCAGTGCTCTGCAAGCTCTCCAGGACAACATAAAATCTGGGGCTCTGTGCTTTCTTTCGTTCTGAACAAGTGTTACTGTTTTCTGCACAAAAGCGATTCTGCGAAGCAATGTGAACACTTCTGCTTCCCAGGCACAGAGAAGGTGCTAGCAGGGAATTCTCTGCCTGCCTTTCCCCAGGGCTCTGCAAGCTCTCCAGGACAACATAAAGTCTGGGGCTCTGTGCTTTCTTTCGTTCTGAACAAGTGTTACTGTTTTCTGCACAAAAGCGATTCTGCGAAGCAATGTGAACACTTCTGCTTCCCAGGCACAGAGAAGGTGCTAGCAGGGAATTCTATGCCTGCCTTTCCCCAGTGCTCTGCAAGCTCTCCAGGACAACATAAAATCTGGGGCTCTGTGCTTTCTTTCGTTGTGAACACATGTTACTGTTTTCCGGAAAAAATCGATTCTGCGCAGCAACGTGAACACTTCTGATTCCCAGGCACAGAGAAGGTGCTAGCAGGGAATTCTCTGCCTGCCTTCCCCCACTGCTCTGCAAGCTCTCCAGGACAACATAAAATCTGGGGCTCTGTGCTTTCTTTCGTTCTGAACAAGTGTTAGTGTTTTCTGCACAAAAGCGATTCTGCGAAGCAATGTGAACACTTCTGCTTCCCAGGCACAGAGAAGGTGCTAGCAGGGAATTCTCTGCCTGCCTTTCCCCAGGGCTCTGCAAGCTCTCCAGGACAACAGCAAATCTGGGGCTCTGTGCTTTCTTTCGTTCTGAACAAGTTTTAGTGTTTTCTCCACAAAAGCGATTCTGCGAAGCAATGTGAACACTTCTGCTTCCCAGGCACAGAGAAGGTGCTAGCAGGGAATTCTCTGCCTGCCTTTCCCCAGTGCTCTGCAAGCTCTCCAGGACAACATAAAATCTGGGGCTCTGTGCTTTCTTTCGTTCTGAACAAGTGTTACTGTTTTCTGCACAAAAGCGATTCTGCGAAGCAATGTGAACACTTCTGGTTCCCAGGCACAGAGAAGGTGCTAGCAGGGAATTCTATGCCTGCCTTTCCCCAGTGCTCTGCAAGCTCTCCAGAACAACAGCAAATCTGGGGCTCTGTGCTTTCTTTCGTTCTGAACAAGTGTTACTGTTTTCTGCACAAAAGCGATTCTGCGAAGCAATGTGAACACTTCTGCTTCCCAGGCACAGAGAAGGTGCTAGCAGGGAATTCTCTGCCTGCCTTTCCCCAGTGCTCTGCAAGCTCTCCAGGACAACATAAAATCTGGGGCTCTGTGCTTTCTTTCGTTCTGAACAAGTGTTACTGTTTTCTGCACAAAAGCGATTCTGCGAAGCAATGTGAACACTTCTGCTTCCCAGGCACAGAGAAGGTGCTAGCAGGGAATTCTCTGCCTGCCTTTCCCCAGGGCTCTGCAAGCTCTCCAGGACAACATAAAGTCTGGGGCTCTGTGCTTTCTTTCGTTCTGAACAAGTGTTACTGTTTTCTGCACAAAAGCGATTCTGCGAAGCAATGTGAACACTTCTGCTTCCCAGGCACAGAGAAGGTGCTAGCAGGGAATTCTCTGCCTGCCTTTCCCCAGTGCTCTGCAAGCTCTCCAGGACAACAGCAAATCTGGGGCTCTGTGCTTTCTTTCGTTCTGAACAAGTGTTAGTGTTTTCTGCACAAAAGCGATTCTGCGAAGCAATGTGAACAGGCACAGAGAAGGTGCTAGCAGGGAATGCTCTGCCTGCCTTTCCCCAGTGCTCTGCAAGCTCTCCAGGACAACAGCAAATCTGGGGCTCTGTGCTTTCTTTCGTTCTGAACAAGTTTTAGTGTTTTCTGCACAAAAGCGATTCTGCGAAGCAATGTGAACACTTCTGCTTCCCAGGCACAGAGAAGGTGCTAGCAGGGAATTCTCTGCCTGCCTTTCCCCAGTGCTCTGCAAGCTCTCCAGGACAACAACAAATCTGGGGCTCTGTGCTTTCTTTCGTTCTGAACAAGTGTTACTGTTTTCTGCACAAAAGCGATTCTGCGAAGCAATGTGAACACTTCTGCTTCCCAGGCACAGAGAAGGTGCTAGCAGGGAATTCTCTGCCTGCCTTTCCCCAGGGCTCTGCAAGCTCTCCAGGACAACATAAAGTCTGGGGCTCTGTGCTTTCTTTCGTTCTGAACAAGTGTTACTGTTTTCTGCACAAAAGTGATTCTGCACAGCAATGTGAACACTTCTGCTTCCCAGGCACAGAGAAGGTGCTAGCAGGGAATTCTATGCCTGCCTTTCCCCAGTGCTCTGCAAGCTCTCCAGGACAACATAAAATCTGGGGCTCTGTGCTTTCTTTCGTTGTGAACACATGTTACTGTTTTCCGGAAAAAATCGATTCTGCGCAGCAACGTGAACACTTCTGATTCCCAGGCACAGAGAAGGTGCTAGCAGGGAATTCTCTGCCTGCCTTCCCCCACTGCTCTGCAAGCTCTCCAGGACAACATAAAATCTGGGGCTCTGTGCTTTCTTTCGTTCTGAACAAGTGTTACTGTTTTCTGCACAAAAGCGATTCTGCGAAGCAATGTGAACACTTGTGCTTCCCAGGCACAGAGAAGGTGCTAGCAGGGAATTCTCTGCCTGCCTTTCCCCAGTGCTCTGCAAGCTCTCCAGGACAACATAAAATCTGGTTCTCTGTGCTTTCTTTCGTTCTGAACAAGTGTTACTGTTTTCTGCACAAAAGCGATTCTGCGAAGCAATGTGAACACTTCTGGTTCCCAGGCACAGAGAAGGTGCTAGCAGGGAATTCTATGCCTGCCTTTCCCCAGTGCTCTGCAAGCTCTCCAGAACAACAGCAAATCTGGGGCTCTGTGCTTTCTTTCGTTCTGAACAAGTGTTACTGTTTTCTGCACAAAAGCGATTCTGCGAAGCAATGTGAACACTTCTGCTTCCCAGGCACAGAGAAGGTGCTAGCAGGGAATTCTCTGCCTGCCTTTCCCCAGTGCTCTGCAAGCTCTCCAGGACAACATAAAATCTGGGGCTCTGTGCTTTCTTTCGTTCTGAACAAGTGTTACTGTTTTCTGCACAAAAGCGATTCTGCGAAGCAATGTGAACACTTCTGCTTCCCAGGCACAGAGAAGGTGCTAGCAGGGAATTCTCTGCCTGCCTTTCCCCAGGGCTCTGCAAGCTCTCCAGGACAACATAAAGTCTGGGGCTCTGTGCTTTCTTTCGTTCTGAACAAGTGTTACTGTTTTCTGCACAAAAGCGATTCTGCGAAGCAATGTGAACACTTCTGCTTCCCAGGCACAGAGAAGGTGCTAGCAGGGAATTCTATGCCTGCCTTTCCCCAGTGCTCTGCAAGCTCTCCAGGACAACATAAAATCTGGGGCTCTGTGCTTTCTTTCGTTGTGAACACATGTTACTGTTTTCCGGAAAAAATCGATTCTGCGCAGCAACGTGAACACTTCTGATTCCCAGGCACAGAGAAGGTGCTAGCAGGGAATTCTCTGCCTGCCTTCCCCCACTGCTCTGCAAGCTCTCCAGGACAACATAAAATCTGGGGCTCTGTGCTTTCTTTCGTTCTGAACAAGTGTTAGTGTTTTCTGCACAAAAGCGATTCTGCGAAGCAATGTGAACACTTCTGCTTCCCAGGCACAGAGAAGGTGCTAGCAGGGAATTCTCTGCCTGCCTTTCCCCAGTGCTCTGCAAGCTCTCCAGGACAACAGCAAATCTGGGGCTCTGTGCTTTCTTTCGTTCTGAACAAGTTTTAGTGTTTTCTGCACAAAAGCGATTCTGCGAAGCAATGTGAACACTTCTGCTTCCCAGGCACAGAGAAGGTGCTAGCAGGGAATTCTCTGCCTGCCTTTCCCCAGTGCTCTGCAAGCTCTCCAGGACAACAGCAAATCTGGGGCTCTGTGCTTTCTTTCGTTCTGAACAAGTTTTAGTGTTTTCTGCACAAAAGCAATTCTGCAAAGCAATGTGAACACTTCTGCTTCCCAGGCACAGAGAAGGTGCTAGCAGGGAATTCTATGCCTGCCTTTCCCCAGTGCTCTGCAAGCTCTCCAGGACAACAACAAATCTGGGTCTCAGTGCTTTCTTTCGTTGTGAACACGTGTTACTGTTTTCTGAAAAAAATCGATTCTGCGCAGCAACGTGAACACTTCTGCTTCCCAGGCACAGAGAAGGTGCTATCAGGGAATTCTCTGCCTGCCTTTCCCCAGTGCTCTGCAAGCTCTCCACGACAACAGCAAATCTGGGGCTCTGTGCTTTCTTTCGTTCTGAACAAGTTTTAGTGTTTTCTGCACAAAAGCGATTCTGCGAAGCAATGTGAACACTTCTGCTTCCCAGGCACAGAGAAGGTGCTAGCAGGGAATTCTCTGCCTGCCTTTCCCCAGTGCTCTGCAAGCTCTCCAGGACAACGGCAAATCTGGGGCTCTGTGCTTTCTTTCGTTCTGAACAAGTGTTAGTGTTTTCTGCACAAAAGCGATTCTGCGAAGCAATGTGAACAGGCACAGAGAAGGTGCTAGCAGGGAATGCTCTGCCTGCCTTTCCCCAGTGCTCTGCAAGCTCTCCAGGACAACATAAAGTCTGGGGCTCTGTGCTTTCTTTCGTTCTGAACAAGTGTTACTGTTTTCTGCACAAAAGCGATTCTGCGAAGCAATGTGAACAGGCACAGAGAAGGTGCTAGCAGGGAATGCTCTGCCTGCCTTTCCCCAGTGCTCTGCAAGCTCTCCAGGACAACATAAAGTCTGGGGCTCTGTGCTTTCTTTCATTCTGAACAAGTGTTACTGTTTTCTGCACAAAAGCGATTCTGCGAAGCAATGTGAACACTTCTGCTTCCCAGGCACAGAGAAGGTGCTAGCAGGGAATTCTATGCCTGCCTTTCCCCAGTGCTCTGCAAGCTCTCCAGAACAACAGCAAATCTGGGGCTCTGTGCTTTCTTTCGTTCTGAACAAGTTTTAGTGTTTTCTGCACAAAAGCGATTCTGCGAAGCAATGTGAACACTTCTGCTTCCCAGGCACAGAGAAGGTGCTAGCAGGGAATTCTCTGCCTGCCTTTCCCCAGGGCTCTGCAAGCTCTCCAGGACAACATAAAATCTGGGGCTCTGTGCTTTCTTTCGTTCTGAACAAGTGTTACTGTTTTCTGCACAAAAGCGATTCTGCGAAGCAATGTGAACACTTCTGCTTCCCAGGCACAGAGAAGGTGCTAGCAGGGAATTCTCTGCCTGCCTTTCCCCAGTGCTCTGCAAGCTCTCCAGGACAACAGCAAATCTGGGGCTCTGTGCTTTCTTTCGTTCTGAACAAGTTTTAGTGTTTTCTGCACAAAAGCGATTCTGCGAAGCAATGTGAACACTTCTGCTTCCCAGGCACAGAGAAGGTGCTAGCAGGGAATTCTCTGCCTGCCTTTCCCCAGTGCTCTGCAAGCTCTCCAGGACAACAGCAAATCTGGGGCTCTGTGCTTTCTTTCGTTCTGAACAAGTTTTAGTCTTTTCTGCACAAAAGCGATTCTGCGAAGCAATGTGAACACTTCTGTTTCCCAGGCACAGAGAAGGTGCTAGCAGGGAATTCTCTGCCTGCCTTTCCCCAGTGCTCTGCAAGCTCTCCAGGACAACAACAAATCTGGGTCTCAGTGCTTTCTTTCGTTGTGAACACATGTTACTGTTTTCCGGAAAAAATTGATTCTGCGCAGCAACGTGAACACTTCTGATTCCCAGGCACAGAGAAGGTGCTAGCAGGGAATTCTCTGCCTGCCTTTCCCCAGTGCTCTGCAAGCTCTCCAGGACAACATAAAATCTGGGGCTCTGTGCTTTCTTTCGTTGTGAACACGTGTTACTGTTTTCTGCACAAAAGCGATTCTGCGAAGCAATGTGAACACTTCTGCTTCCCAGGCACAGAGAAGGTGCTAGCAGGGAATTCTCTGCCTGCCTTTCCCCAGGGCTCTGCAAGCTCTCCAGGACAACATAAAGTCTGGGGCTCTGTGCTTTCTTTCGTTCTGAACAAGTGTTACTGTTTTCTGCACAAAAGCGATTCTGCGAAGCAATGTGAACACTTCTGCTTCCCAGGCACAGAGAAGGTGCTAGCAGGGAATTCTATGCCTGCCTTTCCCCAGTGCTCTGCAACCTCTCCAGAACAACAGCAAATCTGGGGCTCTGTGCTTTCTTTCGTTCTGAACAAGTTTTAGTGTTTTCTGCACAAAAGCGATTCTGCGAAGCAATGTGAACACTTCTGCTTCCCAGGCACAGAGAAGGTGCTAGCAGGGACTTCTCTGCCTGCCTTTCCCCAGTGCTCTGCAAGCTCTCCAGGACAACATAAAATCTGGGGCTCTGTGCTTTCTTTCGTTCTGAACAAGTGTTACTGTTTTCTGCACAAAAGCGATTCTGCGAAGCAATCTGAACACTTCTGCTTCCCAGGCACAGAGAAGGTGCTAGCAGGGAATTCTCTGCCTGCCTTTCCCCAGTGCTCTGCAAGCTCTCCAGGACAACAGCAAATCTGGGGCTCTGTGCTTTCTTTCGTTCTGAACAAGTGTTACTGTTTTCTGCACAAAAGCGATTCTGCGAAGCAATGTGAACACTTCTGCTTCCCAGGCACAGAGAAGGTGCTAGCAGGGAATTCTCTGCCTGCCTTTCCCCAGGGCTCTGCAAGCTCTCCAGGACAACATAAAGTCTGGGGCTCTGTGCTTTCTTTCGTTCTGAACAAGTGTTACTGTTTTCTGCACAAAAGCGATTCTGCGAAGCAATGTGAACACTTCTGCTTCCCAGGCACAGAGAAGGTGCTAGCAGGGAATTCTATGCCTGCCTTTCCCCAGTGCTCTGCAAGCTCTCCAGGACAACATAAAATCTGGGGCTCTGTGCTTTCTTTCGTTGTGAACACATGTTACTGTTTTCCGGAAAAAATCGATTCTGCGCAGCAACGTGAACACTTCTGATTCCCAGGCACAGAGAAGGTGCTAGCAGGGAATTCTCTGCCTGCCTTCCCCCACTGCTCTGCAAGCTCTCCAGGACAACATAAAATCTGGGGCTCTGTGCTTTCTTTCGTTCTGAACAAGTGTTACTGTTTTCTGCACAAAAGCGATTCTGCGAAGCAATGTGAACACTTCTGCTTCCCAGGCACAGAGAAGGTGCTAGCAGGGAATTCTCTGCCTGCCTTTCCCCAGTGCTCTGCAAGCTCTCCAGGACAACATAAAATCTGGTTCTCTGTGCTTTCTTTCGTTCTGAACAAGTGTTACTGTTTTCTGCACAAAAGCGATTCTGCGAAGCAATGTGAACACTTCTGGTTCCCAGGCACAGAGAAGGTGCTAGCAGGGAATTCTATGCCTGCCTTTCCCCAGTGCTCTGCAAGCTCTCCAGAACAACAGCAAATCTGGGGCTCTGTGCTTTCTTTCGTTCTGAACAAGTGTTACTGTTTTCTGCACAAAAGCGATTCTGCGAAGCAATGTGAACACTTCTGCTTCCCAGGCACAGAGAAGGTGCTAGCAGGGAATTCTCTGCCTGCCTTTCCCCAGTGCTCTGCAAGCTCTCCAGGACAACATAAAATCTGGGGCTCTGTGCTTTCTTTCGTTCTGAACAAGTGTTACTGTTTTCTGCACAAAAGCGATTCTGCGAAGCAATGTGAACACTTCTGCTTCCCAGGCACAGAGAAGGTGCTAGCAGGGAATTCTCTGCCTGCCTTTCCCCAGGGCTCTGCAAGCTCTCCACGACAACATAAAGTCTGGGGCTCTGTGCTTTCTTTCGTTCTGAACAAGTGTTACTGTTTTCTGCACAAAAGCGATTCTGCGAAGCAATGTGAACACTTCTGCTTCCCAGGCACAGAGAAGGTGCTAGCAGGGAATTCTATGCCTGCCTTTCCCCAGTGCTCTGCAAGCTCTCCAGGACAACATAAAATCTGGGGCTCTGTGCTTTCTTTCGTTGTGAACACATGTTACTGTTTTCCGGAAAAAATCGATTCTGCGCAGCAACGTGAACACTTCTGATTCCCAGGCACAGAGAAGGTGCTAGCAGGGAATTCTCTGCCTGCCTTCCCCCACTGCTCTGCAAGCTCTCCAGGACAACATAAAATCTGGGGCTCTGTGCTTTCTTTCGTTCTGAACAAGTGTTAGTGTTTTCTGCACAAAAGCGATTCTGCGAAGCAATGTGAACAGGCACAGAGAAGGTGCTAGCAGGGAATGCTCTGCCTGCCTTTCCCCAGTGCTCTGCAAGCTCTCCAGGACAACATAAAGTCTGGGGCTCTGTGCTTTCTTTCGTTCTGAACAAGTGTTACTGTTTTCTGCACAAAAGCGATTCTGCGAAGCAATGTGAACAGGCACAGAGAAGGTGCTAGCAGGGAATGCTCTGCCTGCCTTTCCCCAGTGCTCTGCAAGCTCTCCAGGACAACATAAAGTCTGGGGCTCTGTGCTTTCTTTCATTCTGAACAAGTGTTACTGTTTTCTGCACAAAAGCGATTCTGCGAAGCAATGTGAACACTTCTGCTTCCCAGGCACAGAGAAGGTGCTAGCAGGGAATTCTATGCCTGCCTTTCCCCAGTGCTCTGCAAGCTCTCCAGGACAACATAAAATCTGGGGCTCTGTGCTTTCTTTCGTTCTGAACAAGTGTTACTGTTTTCTGCACAAAAGCGATTCTGCGAAGCAATGTGAACACTTCTGCTTCCCAGGCACAGAGAAGGTGCTAGCAGGGAATTCTCTGCCTGCCTTTCCCCAGTGCTCTGCAAGCTCTCCAGGACAACAGCAAATCTGGGGCTCTGTGCTTTCTTTCGTTCTGAACAAGTTTTAGTGTTTTCTGCACAAAAGCGATTCTGCGAAGCAATGTGAACACTTCTGCTTCCCAGGCACAGAGAAGGTGCTAGCAGGGAATTCTCTGCCTGCCTTTCCCCAGTGCTCTGCAAGCTCTCCAGGACAACAGCAAATCTGGGGCTCTGTGCTTTCTTTCGTTCTGAACAAGTTTTAGTCTTTTCTGCACAAAAGCGATTCTGCGAAGCAATGTGAACACTTCTGTTTCCCAGGCACAGAGAAGGTGCTAGCAGGGAATTCTCTGCCTGCCTTTCCCCAGTGCTCTGCAAGCTCTCCAGGACAACAACAAATCTGGGTCTCAGTGCTTTCTTTCGTTGTGAACACATGTTACTGTTTTCCGGAAAAAATTGATTCTGCGCAGCAACGTGAACACTTCTGATTCCCAGGCACAGAGAAGGTGCTAGCAGGGAATTCTCTGCCTGCCTTTCCCCAGTGCTCTGCAAGCTCTCCAGGACAACATAAAGTCTGGGGCTCTGTGCTTTCTTTCGTTGTGAACACGTGTTACTGTTTTCTGCACAAAAGCGATTCTGCGAAGCAATGTGAACACTTCTGCTTCCCAGGCACAGAGAAGGTGCTAGCAGGGAATGCTCTGCCTGCCTTTCCCCAGGGCTCTGCAAGCTCTCCAGGACAACATAAAGTCTGGGGCTCTGTGCTTTCTTTCGTTCTGAACAAGTGTTACTGTTTTCTGCACAAAAGCGATTCTGCGAAGCAATGTGAACACTTCTGCTTCCCAGGCACAGAGAAGGTGCTAGCAGGGAATTCTATGCCTGCCTTTCCCCAGTGCTCTGCAAGCTCTCCAGGACAACATAAAATCTGGGGCTCTGTGCTTTCTTTCGTTGTGAACACATGTTACTGTTTTCCGGAAAAAATCGATTCTGCGCAGCAACGTGAACACTTCTGATTCCCAGGCACAGAGAAGGTGCTAGCAGGGAATTCTCTGCCTGCCTTCCCCCACTGCTCTGCAAGCTCTCCAGGACAACATAAAATCTGGGGCTCTGTGCTTTCTTTCGTTCTGAACAAGTGTTAGTGTTTTCTGCACAAAAGCGATTCTGCGAAGCAATGTGAACACTTCTGCTTCCCAGGCACAGAGAAGGTGCTAGCAGGGAATTCTCTGCCTGCCTTTCCCCAGTGCTCTGCAAGCTCTCCAGGACAGCATAAAATCTGGGGCTCTGTGCTTTCTTTCGTTCTGAACAAGTGTTACTGTTTTCTGCACAAAAGCGATTCTGCGAAGCAATGTGAACACTTCTGCTTCCCAGGCACAGAGAAGGTGCTAGCAGGGAATTCTCTGCCTGCCTTTCCCCAGGGCTCTGCAAGCTCTCCAGGACAACAGCAAATCTGGGGCTCTGTGCTTTCTTTCGTTCTGAACAAGTTTTAGTGTTTTCTGCACAAAAGCAATTCTGCGAAGCAATGTGAACACTTCTGCTTCCCAGGCACAGAGAAGGTGCTAGCAGGGAATTCTCTGCCTGCCTTTCCCCAGGGCTCTGCAAGCTCTCCAGGACAACAACAAATCTGGGTCTCAGTGCTTTCTTTCGTTGTGAACACGTGTTACTGTTTTCTGAAAAAAATCGATTCTGCGCAGCAACGTGAACACTTCTGCTTCCCAGGCACAGAGAAGGTGCTATCAGGGAATTCTCTGCCTGCCTTTCCCCAGTGCTCTGCAAGCTCTCCAGGACAACATAAAATCTGGGGCTCTGTGCTTTCTTTCGTTCTGAACAAGTGTTACTGTTTTCTGCACAAAAGCGATTCTGCGAAGCAATGTGAACACTTCTGCTTCCCAGGCACAGAGAAGATGATAGCAGGGAATTCTATGCCTGCCTTTCCCCAGTGCTCTGCAAGCTCTCCACGACAACAGCAAATCTGGGGCTCTGTGCTTTCTTTCGTTCTGAACAAGTTTTAGTGTTTTCTGCACAAAAGCGATTCTGCGAAGCAATGTGAACACTTCTGCTTCCCAGACACAGAGAAGGTGCTAGCAGGGAATTCTCTGCCTGCCTTTCCCCAGTGCTCTGCAAGCTCTCCAGGACAACAGCAAATCTGGGGCTCTGTGCTTTCTTTCGTTCTGAACAAGTGTTAGTGTTATCTGCACAAAAGCGATTCTGCGAAGCAATGTGAACAGGCACAGAGAAGGTGCTAGCAGGGAATGCTCTGCCTGCCTTTCCCCAGTCCTCTGCAAGCTCTCCAGGACAACATAAAGTCTGGGGCTCTGTGCTTTCTTTCATTCTGAACAAGTGTTAGTGTTTTCTGCACAAAAGCGATTCTGCGAAGCAATGTGAACACTTCTGCTTCCCAGGCACAGAGAAGGTGCTAGCAGGGAATTCTATGCCTGCCTTTCCCCAGTGCTCTGCAAGCTCTCCAGAACAACAGCAAATCTGGGGCTCTGTGCTTTCTTTCGTTCTGAACAAGTTTTAGTGTTTTCTGCACAAAAGCGATTCTGCGAAGCAATGTGAACACTTCTGCTTCCCAGGCACAGAGAAGGTGCTAGCAGGGACTTCTCTGCCTGCCTTTCCCCAGTGCTCTGCAAGCTCTCCAGGACAACATAAAATCTGGGGCTCTGTGCTTTCTTTCGTTCTGAACAAGTGTTACTGTTTTCTGCACAAAAGCGATTCTGCGAAGCAATGTGAACACTTCTGCTTCCCAGGCACAGAGAAGGCGCTAGCAGGGAATTCTCTGCCTGCCTTTCCCCAGTGCTCTGCAAGCTCTCCAGGACAACAGCAAATCTGGGGCTCTGTGCTTTCTTTCGTTCTGAACAAGTTTTAGTGTTTTCTGCACAAAAGCGATTCTGCGAAGCAATGTGAACACTTCTGCTTCCCAGGCACAGAGAAGGTGCTAGCAGGGAATTCTCTGCCTGCCTTTCCCCAGTGCTCTGCAAGCTCTCCAGGACAACAGCAAATCTGGGGCTCTGTGCTTTCTTTCGTTCTGAACAAGTTTTAGTCTTTTCTGCACAAAAGCGATTCTGCGAAGCAATGTGAACACTTCTGTTTCCCAGGCACAGAGAAGGTGCTAGCAGGGAATTCTCTGCCTGCCTTTCCCCAGTGCTCTGCAAGCTCTCCAGGACAACAACAAATCTGGGTCTCAGTGCTTTCTTTCGTTGTGAACACATGTTACTGTTTTCCTTAAAAAATTGATTCTGCGCAGCAACGTGAACACTTCTGATTCCCAGGCACAGAGAAGGTGCTAGCAGGGAATTCTCTGCCTGCCTTCCCCCACTGCTCTGCAAGCTCTCCAGGACAACATAAAGTCTGGGGCTCTGTGCTTTCTTTCGTTCTGAACAAGTGTTACTGTTTTCTGCACAAAAGCGATTCTGCGAAGCAATGTGAACACTTCTGCTTCCCAGGCACAGAGAAGGTGCTAGCAGGGAATTCTCTGCCTGCCTTTCCCCAGTGCTCTGCAAGCTCTCCAGGACAACATAAAATCTGGGGCTCTGTGCTTTCTTTCGTTCTGAACAAGTGTTACTGTTTTCTGCACAAAAGCGATTCTGCGAAGCAATGTGAACACTTCTGCTTCCCAGGCACAGAGAAGGTGCTAGCAGGGAATTCTCTGCCTGCCTTTCCCCAGTGCTCTGCAAGCTCTCCAGGACAATAGCAAATCTGGGGCTCTGTGCTTTCTTTCGTTCTGAACAAGTTTTAGTCTTTTCTGCACAAAAGCGATTCTGCGAAGCAATGTGAACACTTCTGCTTCCCAGGCACAGAGAAGGTGCTAGCAGGGAATTCTATGCCTGCCTTTCCCCAGTGCTCTGCAAGCTCTCCAGGACAACATAAAGTCTGGGGCTCTGTGCTTTCTTTCGTTCTGAACAAGTGTTACTGTTTTCTGCACAAAAGCGATTCTGCGAAGCAATGTGAACACTTCTGCTTCCCAGGCACAGAGAAGGTGCTAGCAGGGAATTCTCTGCCTGCCTTTCCCCAGTGCTCTGCAAGCTCTCCAGGACAACATAAAATCTGGGGCTCTGTGCTTTCTTTCGTTCTGAACAAGTGTTACTGTTTTCTGCACAAAAGCGATTCTGCGAAGCAATGTGAACACTTCTGCTTCCCAGGCACAGAGAAGGTGCTAGCAGGGAATTCTCTGCCTGCCTTTCCCCAGTGCTCTGCAAGCTCTCCAGGACAACAGCAAATCTGGGGCTCTGTGCTTTCTTTCGTTCTGAACAAGTTTTAGTGTTTTCTGCACAAAAGCGATTCTGCGAAGCAATGTGAACACTTCTGCTTCCCAGGCACAGAGAAGGTGCTAGCAGGGAATTCTCTGCCTGCCTTTCCCCAGTGCTCTGCAAGCTCTCCAGGACAACAGCAAATCTGGGGCTCTGTGCTTTCTTTCGTTCTGAACAAGTTTTAGTGTTTTCTGCACAAAAGCAATTCTGCGAAGCAATGTGAACACTTCTGCTTCCCAGGCACAGAGAAGGTGCTAGCAGGGAATTCTCTGCCTGCCTTTCCCCAGTGCTCTGCAAGCTCTCCAGGACAACAACAAATCTGGGTCTCAGTGCTTTCTTTCGTTGTGAACACGTGTTACTGTTTTCTGAAAAAAATCGATTCTGCGCAGCAACGTGAACACTTCTGCTTCCCAGGCACAGAGAAGGTGCTATCAGGGAATTCTCTGCCTGCCTTTCCCCAGTGCTCTGCAAGCTCTCCACGACAACAGCAAATCTGGGGCTCTGTGCTTTCTTTCGTTCTGAACAAGTGTTACTGTTTTCTGCACAAAAGCGATTCTGCGAAGCAATGTGAACACTTCTGCTTCCCAGGCACAGAGAAGGTGCTAGCAGGGAATTCTCTGCCTGCCTTTCCCCAGTGCTCTGCAAGCTCTCCAGGACAACAGCAAATCTGGGGCTCTGTGCTTTCTTTCGTTCTGAACAAGTGTTAGTGTTTTCTGCACAAAAGCGATTCTGCGAAGCAATGTGAACAGGCACAGAGAAGGTGCTAGCAGGGAATGCTCTGCCTGCCTTTCCCCAGGGCTCTGCAAGCTCTCCAGGACAACATAAAGTCTGGGGCTCTGTGCTTTCTTTCGTTCTGAACAAGTGTTACTGTTTTCTGCACAAAAGCGATTCTGCGAAGCAATGTGAACACTTCTGGTTCCCAGGCACAGAGAAGGTGCTAGCAGGGAATTCTATGCCTGCCTTTCCCCAGTGCTCTGCAAGCTCTCCAGAACAACAGCAAATCTGGGGCTCTGTGCTTTCTTTCGTTCTGAACAAGTTTTAGTGTTTTCTGCACAAAAGCGATTCTGCGAAGCAATGTGAACACTTCTGCTTCCCAGGCACAGAGAAGGTGCTAGCAGGGAATTCTCTGCCTGCCTTTCCCCAGTGCTCTGCAAGCTCTCCAGGACAACAGCAAATCTGGGGCTCTGTGCTTTCTTTCGTTCTGAACAAGTTTTAGTGTTTTCTGCACAAAAGCGATTCTGCGAACCAATGTGAACACCTCTGTTTCCCAGGCACAGAGAAGGTGCTAGCAGGGAATTCTCTGCCTGCCTTTCCCCAGTGCTCTGCAAGCTCTCCAGGACAACAACAAATCTGGGTCTCAGTGCTTTCTTTCGTTGTGAACACATGTTACTGTTTTCCGGAAAAAATTGATTCTGCGCAGCAACGTGAACACTTCTGATTCCCAGGCACAGAGAAGGTGCTAGCAGGGAATTCTCTGCCTGCCTTCCCCCACTGCTCTGCAAGCTCTCCAGGACAACATAAAGTCTGGGGCTCTGTGCTTTCTTTCGTTGTGAACACGTGTTACTGTTTTCTGCACAAAAGTGATTCTGCACAGCAATGTGAACACTTCTGCTTCCCAGGCACAGAGAAGGTGCTAGCAGGGAATGCTCTGCCTGCCTTTCCCCAGGGCTCTGCAAGCTCTCCAGGACAACATAAAGTCTGGGGCTCTGTGCTTTCTTTCGTTCTGAACAAGTGTTACTGTTTTCTGCACAAAAGCGATTCTGCGAAGCAATGTGAACACTTCTGCTTCCCAGGCACAGAGAAGGTGCTAGCAGGGAATTCTCTGCCTGCCTTTCCCCAGTGCTCTGCAAGCTCTCCAGGACAACATAAAATCTGGGGCTCTGTGCTTTCTTTCGTTCTGAACAAGTTTTAGTCTTTTCTGCACAAAAGCGATTCTGCGAAGCAATGTGAACACTTCTGCTTCCCAGGCACAGAGAAGGTGCTAGCAGGGAATTCTCTGCCTGCCTTTCCCCAGTGCTCTGCAAGCTCTCCAGGACAACAGCAAATCTGGGGCTCTGTGCTTTCTTTCGTTCTGAACAAGTTTTAGTCTTTTCTGCACAAAAGCGATTCTGCGAAGCAATGTGAACACTTCTGCTTCCCAGGCACAGAGAAGGTGCTAGCAGGGAATTCTATGCCTGCCTTTCCCCAGTGCTCTGCAAGCTCTCCAGGACAACATAAAATCTGGGGCTCTGTGCTTTCTTTCGTTCTGAACAAGTTTTAGTGTTTTCTGCACAAAAGCGATTCTGCGAAGCAATGTGAACACTTCTGCTTCCCAGGCACAGAGAAGGTGCTAGCAGGGAATTCTCTGCCTGCCTTTCCCCAGTGCTCTGCAAGCTCTCCAGGACAACAGCAAATCTGGGGCTCTGTGCTTTCTTTCGTTCTGAACAAGTTTTAGTCTTTTCTGCACAAAAGCGATTCTGCGAAGCAATGTGAACACTTCTGTTTCCCAGGCACAGAGAAGGTGCTAGCAGGGAATTCTCTGCCTGCCTTTCCCCAGTGCTCTGCAAGCTCTCCAGGACAACAACAAATCTGGGTCTCAGTGCTTTCTTTCGTTGTGAACACATGTTACTGTTTTCCGGAAAAAATTGATTCTGCGCAGCAACGTGAACACTTCTGATTCCCAGGCACAGAGAAGGTGCTAGCAGGGAATTCTCTGCCTGCCTTCCCCCACTGCTCTGCAAGCTCTCCAGGACAACATAAAGTCTGGGGCTCTGTGCTTTCTTTCGTTCTGAACAAGTGTTACTGTTTTCTGCACAAAAGCGATTCTGCGAAGCAATGTGAACACTTCTGCTTCCCAGGCACAGAGAAGGTGCTAGCAGGGAATTCTCTGCCTGCCTTTCCCCAGTGCTCTGCAAGCTCTCCAGGACAACATAAAATCTGGGGCTCTGTGCTTTCTTTCGTTCTGAACAAGTGTTACTGTTTTCTGCACAAAAGCGATTCTGCGAAGCAATGTGAACACTTCTGCTTCCCAGGCACAGAGAAGGTGCTAGCAGGGAATTCTCTGCCTGCCTTTCCCCAGGGCTCTGCAAGCTCTCCAGGACAACATAAAGTCTGGGGCTCTGTGCTTTCTTTCGTTCTGAACAAGTGTTACTGTTTTCTGCACAAAAGCGATTCTGCGAAGCAATGTGAACACTTCTGCTTCCCAGGCACAGAGAAGGTGCTAGCAGGGAATTCTATGCCTGCCTTTCCCCAGTGCTCTGCAAGCTCTCCAGGACAGCATAAAATCTGGGGCTCTGTGCTTTCTTTCGTTGTGAACACATGTTACTGTTTTCCGGAAAAAATCGATTCTGCGCAGCAACGTGAACACTTCTGATTCCCAGGCACAGAGAAGGTGCTAGCAGGGAATTCTCTGCCTGCCTTCCCCCACTGCTCTGCAAGCTCTCCAGGACAACAGCAAATCTGGGGCTCTGTGCTTTCTTTCGTTCTGAACAAGTTTTAGTGTTTTCTCCACAAAAGCGATTCTGCGAAGCAATGTGAACACTTCTGCTTCCCAGGCACAGAGAAGGTGCTAGCAGGGAATTCTATGCCTGCCTTTCCCCAGTGCTCTGCAAGCTCTCCAGGACAACATAAAATCTGGGGCTCTGTGCTTTCTTTCGTTCTGAACAAGTGTTACTGTTTTCTGCACAAAAGCGATTCTGCGAAGCAATGTGAACACTTCTGCTTCCCAGGCACAGAGAAGGTGCTAGCAGGGAATTCTATGCCTGCCTTTCCCCAGTGCTCTGCAAGCTCTCCAGAACAACAGCAAATCTGGGGCTCTGTGCTTTCTTTCGTTCTGAACAAGTGTTACTGTTTTCTGCACAAAAGCGATTCTGCGAAGCAATGTGAACACTTCTGCTTCCCAGGCACAGAGAAGGTGCTAGCAGGGAATTCTATGCCTGCCTTTCCCCAGTGCTCTGCAAGCTCTCCAGGACAACATAAAATCTGGGGCTCTGTGCTTTCTTTCGTTCTGAACAAGTGTTACTGTTTTCTGCACAAAAGCGATTCTGCGAAGCAATGTGAACACTTCTGCTTCCCAGGCACAGAGAAGGTGCTAGCAGGGAATTCTCTGCCTGCCTTTCCCCAGGGCTCTGCAAGCTCTCCAGGACAACATAAAGTCTGGGGCTCTGTGCTTTCTTTCGTTCTGAACAAGTGTTACTGTTTTCTGCACAAAAGCGATTCTGCGAAGCAATGTGAACACTTCTGCTTCCCAGGCACAGAGAAGGTGCTATCAGGGAATTCTATGCCTGCCTTTCCCCAGTGCTCTGCAAGCTCTCCAGGACAACATAAAATCTGGGGCTCTGTGCTTTCTTTCGTTGTGAACACATGTTACTGTTTTCCGGAAAAAATCGATTCTGCGCAGCAACGTGAACACTTCTGATTCCCAGGCACAGAGAAGGTGCTAGCAGGGAATTCTCTGCCTGCCTTCCCCCACTGCTCTGCAAGCTCTCCAGAACAACAGCAAATCTGGGGCTCTGTGCTTTCTTTCGTTCTGAACAAGTGTTACTGTTTTCTGCACAAAAGCGATTCTGCGAAGCAATGTGAACACTTCTGCTTCCCAGGCACAGAGAAGGTGCTAGCAGGGAATTCTCTGCCTGCCTTTCCCCAGGGCTCTGCAAGCTCTCCAGGACAACAGCAAATCTGGGGCTCTGTGCTTTCTTTCGTTCTGAACAAGTTTTAGTGTTTTCTGCACAAAAGCGATTCTGCGAAGCAATGTGAACACTTCTGCTTCCCAGGCACAGAGAAGGTGCTAGCAGGGAATTCTCTGCCTGCCTTTCCCCAGTGCTCTGTAAGCTCTCCAGGACAACAGCAAATCTGGGGCTCTGTGCTTTCTTTCGTTCTGAACAAGTTTTAGTCTTTTCTGCACAAAAGCGATTCTGCGAAGCAATGTGAACACTTCTGTTTCCCAGGCACAGAGAAGGTGCTAGCAGGGAATTCTCTGCCTGCCTTTCCCCAGTGCTCTGCAAGCTCTCCAGGACAACAACAAATCTGGGTCTCAGTGCTTTCTTTCGTTGTGAACACATGTTACTGTTTTCCGGAAAAAATTGATTCTGCGCAGCAACGTGAACACTTCTGATTCCCAAGCACAGAGAAGGTGCTAGCAGGGAATTCTCTGCCTGCCTTCCCCCACTGCTCTGCAAGCTCTCCAGGACAACATAAAGTCTGGGGCTCTGTGCTTTCTTTCGTTGTGAACACGTGTTACTGTTTTCTGCACAAAAGTGATTCTGCACAGCAATGTGAACACTTCTGCTTCCCAGGCACAGAGAAGGTGCTAGCAGGGAATGCTCTGCCTGCCTTTCCCCAGGGCTCTGCAAGCTCTCCAGGACAACATAAAGTCTGGGGCTCTGTGCTTTCTTTCGTTCTGAACAAGTGTTACTGTTTTCTGCACAAAAGCGATTCTGCGAAGCAATGTGAACACTTCTGCTTCCCAGGCACAGAGAAGGTGCTAGCAGGGAATTCTCTGCCTGCCTTTCCCCAGTGCTCTGCAAGCTCTCCAGGACAACAACAAATCTGGGTCTCAGTGCTTTCTTTCGTTGTGAACACATGTTACTGTTTTCCGGAAAAAATTGATTCTGCGCAGCAACGTGAACACTTCTGATTCCCAGGCACAGAGAAGGTGCTAGCAGGGAATTCTCTGCCTGCCTTCCCCCACTGCTCTGCAAGCTCTCCAGGACAACATAAAGTCTGGGGCTCTGTGCTTTCTTTCGTTGTGAACACATGTTACTGTTTTCTGCACAAAAGTGATTCTGCACAGCAATGTGAACACTTCTGCTTCCCAGGCACAGAGAAGGTGCTAGCAGGGAATGCTCTGCCTGCCTTTCCCCAGGGCTCTGCAAGCTCTCCAGGACAACATAAAGTCTGGGGCTCTGTGCTTTCTTTCGTTCTGAACAAGTGTTACTGTTTTCTGCACAAAAGCGATTCTGCGAAGCAATGTGAACACTTCTGCTTCCCAGGCACAGAGAAGGTGCTAGCAGGGAATTCTCTGCCTGCCTTTCCCCAGTGCTCTGCAAGCTCTCCAGGACAACATAAAATCTGGGGCTCTGTGCTTTCTTTCGTTCTGAACAAGTGTTACTGTTTTCTGCACAAAAGCGATTCTGCGAAGCAATGTGAACACTTCTGCTTCCCAGGCACAGAGAAGGTGCTAGCAGGGAATTCTCTGCCTGCCTTTCCCCAGGGCTCTGCAAGCTCTCCAGGACAACATAAAGTCTGGGGCTCTGTGCTTTCTTTCGTTCTGAACAAGTGTTACTGTTTTCTGCACAAAAGCGATTCTGCGAAGCAATGTGAACACTTCTGCTTCCCAGGCACAGAGAAGGTGCTAGCAGGGAATTCTATGCCTGCCTTTCCCCAGTGCTCTGCAAGCTCTCCAGGACAGCATAAAATCTGGGGCTCTGTGCTTTCTTTCGTTGTGAACACATGTTACTGTTTTCCGGAAAAAATCGATTCTGCGCAGCAACGTGAACACTTCTGATTCCCAGGCACAGAGAAGGTGCTAGCAGGGAATTCTCTGCCTGCCTTCCCCCACTGCTCTGCAAGCTCTCCAGGACAACAGCAAATCTGGGGCTCTGTGCTTTCTTTCGTTCTGAACAAGTTTTAGTGTTTTCTCCACAAAAGCGATTCTGCGAAGCAATGTGAACACTTCTGCTTCCCAGGCACAGAGAAGGTGCTAGCAGGGAATTCTATGCCTGCCTTTCCCCAGTGCTCTGCAAGCTCTCCAGGACAACATAAAATCTGGGGCTCTGTGCTTTCTTTCGTTCTGAACAAGTGTTACTGTTTTCTGCACAAAAGCGATTCTGCGAAGCAATGTGAACACTTCTGCTTCCCAGGCACAGAGAAGGTGCTAGCAGGGAATTCTATGCCTGCCTTTCCCCAGTGCTCTGCAAGCTCTCCAGAACAACAGCAAATCTGGGGCTCTGTGCTTTCTTTCGTTCTGAACAAGTGTTACTGTTTTCTGCACAAAAGCGATTCTGCGAAGCAATGTGAACACTTCTGCTTCCCAGGCACAGAGAAGGTGCTAGCAGGGAATTCTATGCCTGCCTTTCCCCAGTGCTCTGCAAGCTCTCCAGGACAACATAAAATCTGGGGCTCTGTGCTTTCTTTCGTTCTGAACAAGTGTTACTGTTTTCTGCACAAAAGCGATTCTGCGAAGCAATGTGAACACTTCTGCTTCCCAGGCACAGAGAAGGTGCTAGCAGGGAATTCTCTGCCTGCCTTTCCCCAGGGCTCTGCAAGCTCTCCAGGACAACATAAAGTCTGGGGCTCTGTGCTTTCTTTCGTTCTGAACAAGTGTTACTGTTTTCTGCACAAAAGCGATTCTGCGAAGCAATGTGAACACTTCTGCTTCCCAGGCACAGAGAAGGTGCTATCAGGGAATTCTATGCCTGCCTTTCCCCAGTGCTCTGCAAGCTCTCCAGGACAACATAAAATCTGGGGCTCTGTGCTTTCTTTCGTTGTGAACACATGTTACTGTTTTCCGGAAAAAATCGATTCTGCGCAGCAACGTGAACACTTCTGATTCCCAGGCACAGAGAAGGTGCTAGCAGGGAATTCTCTGCCTGCCTTCCCCCACTGCTCTGCAAGCTCTCCAGAACAACAGCAAATCTGGGGCTCTGTGCTTTCTTTCGTTCTGAACAAGTGTTACTGTTTTCTGCACAAAAGCGATTCTGCGAAGCAATGTGAACACTTCTGCTTCCCAGGCACAGAGAAGGTGCTAGCAGGGAATTCTCTGCCTGCCTTTCCCCAGGGCTCTGCAAGCTCTCCAGGACAACAGCAAATCTGGGGCTCTGTGCTTTCTTTCGTTCTGAACAAGTTTTAGTGTTTTCTGCACAAAAGCGATTCTGCGAAGCAATGTGAACACTTCTGCTTCCCAGGCACAGAGAAGGTGCTAGCAGGGAATTCTCTGCCTGCCTTTCCCCAGTGCTCTGCAAGCTCTCCAGGACAACAGCAAATCTGGGGCTCTGTGCTTTCTTTCGTTCTGAACAAGTTTTAGTCTTTTCTGCACAAAAGCGATTCTGCGAAGCAATGTGAACACTTCTGTTTCCCAGGCACAGAGAAGGTGCTAGCAGGGAATTCTCTGCCTGCCTTTCCCCAGTGCTCTGCAAGCTCTCCAGGACAACAACAAATCTGGGTCTCAGTGCTTTCTTTCGTTGTGAACACATGTTACTGTTTTCCGGAAAAAATTGATTCTGCGCAGCAAAGTGAACACTTCTGATTCCCAGGCACAGAGAAGGTGCTAGCAGGGAATTCTCTGCCTGCCTTCCCCCACTGCTCTGCAAGCTCTCCAGGACAACATAAAGTCTGGGGCTCTGTGCTTTCTTTCGTTGTGAACACGTGTTACTGTTTTCTGCACAAAAGTGATTCTGCACAGCAATGTGAACACTTCTGCTTCCCAGGCACAGAGAAGGTGCTAGCAGGGAATGCTCTGCCTGCCTTTCCCCAGGGCTCTGCAAGCTCTCCAGGACAACATAAAGTCTGGGGCTCTGTGCTTTCTTTCGTTCTGAACAAGTGTTACTGTTTTCTGCACAAAAGCGATTCTGCGAAGCAATGTGAACACTTCTGCTTCCCAGGCACAGAGAAGGTGCTAGCAGGGAATTCTCTGCCTGCCTTTCCCCAGTGCTCTGCAAGCTCTCCAGGACAACATAAAATCTGGGGCTCTGTGCTTTCTTTCGTTCTGAACAAGTGTTACTGTTTTCTGCACAAAAGCGATTCTGCGAAGCAATGTGAACACTTCTGCTTCCCAGGCACAGAGAAGGTGCTAGCAGGGAATTCTCTGCCTGCCTTTCCCCAGGGCTCTGCAAGCTCTCCAGGACAACATAAAGTCTGGGGCTCTGTGCTTTCTTTCGTTCTGAACAAGTGTTACTGTTTTCTGCACAAAAGCGATTCTGCGAAGCAATGTGAACACTTCTGCTTCCCAGGCACAGAGAAGGTGCTAGCAGGGAATTCTATGCCTGCCTTTCCCCAGTGCTCTGCAAGCTCTCCAGGACAGCATAAAATCTGGGGCTCTGTGCTTTCTTTCGTTGTGAACACATGTTACTGTTTTCCGGAAAAAATCGATTCTGCGCAGCAACGTGAACACTTCTGATTCCCAGGCACAGAGAAGGTGCTAGCAGGGAATTCTCTGCCTGCCTTCCCCCACTGCTCTGCAAGCTCTCCAGGACAACAGCAAATCTGGGGCTCTGTGCTTTCTTTCGTTCTGAACAAGTTTTAGTGTTTTCTCCACAAAAGCGATTCTGCGAAGCAATGTGAACACTTCTGCTTCCCAGGCACAGAGAAGGTGCTAGCAGGGAATTCTATGCCTGCCTTTCCCCAGTGCTCTGCAAGCTCTCCAGAACAACAGCAAATCTGGGGCTCTGTGCTTTCTTTCGTTCTGAACAAGTGTTACTGTTTTCTGCACAAAAGCGATTCTGCGAAGCAATGTGAACACTTCTGCTTCCCAGGCACAGAGAAGGTGCTAGCAGGGAATTCTCTGCCTGCCTTTCCCCAGTGCTCTGCAAGCTCTCCAGGACAACATAAAATCTGGGGCTCTGTGCTTTCTTTCGTTCTGAACAAGTGTTACTGTTTTCTGCACAAAAGCGATTCTGCGAAGCAATGTGAACACTTCTGCTTCCCAGGCACAGAGAAGGTGCTAGCAGGGAATTCTCTGCCTGCCTTTCCCCAGGGCTCTGCAAGCTCTCCAGGACAACAACAAATCTGGGTCTCAGTGCTTTCTTTCGTTGTGAACACGTGTTACTGTTTTCTGAAAAAAATCGATTCTGCGCAGCAACGTGAACACTTCTGCTTCCCAGGCACAGAGAAGGTGCTATCAGGGAATTCTCTGCCTGCCTTTCCCCAGTGCTCTGCAAGCTCTCCAGGACAACATAAAATCTGGGGCTCTGTGCTTTCTTTCGTTCTGAACAAGTGTTACTGTTTTCTGCACAAAAGCGATTCTGCGAAGCAATGTGAACACTTCTGCTTCCCAGGCACAGAGAAGATGATAGCAGGGAATTCTATGCCTGCCTTTCCCCAGTGCTCTGCAAGCTCTCCACGACAACAGCAAATCTGGGGCTCTGTGCTTTCTTTCGTTCTGAACAAGTTTTAGTGTTTTCTGCACAAAAGCGATTCTGCGAAGCAATGTGAACACTTCTGCTTCCCAGACACAGAGAAGGTGCTAGCAGGGAATTCTCTGCCTGCCTTTCCCCAGTGCTCTGCAAGCTCTCCAGGACAACAGCAAATCTGGGGCTCTGTGCTTTCTTTCGTTCTGAACAAGTGTTAGTGTTATCTGCACAAAAGCGATTCTGCGAAGCAATGTGAACAGGCACAGAGAAGGTGCTAGCAGGGAATGCTCTGCCTGCCTTTCCCCAGTCCTCTGCAAGCTCTCCAGGACAACATAAAGTCTGGGGCTCTGTGCTTTCTTTCATTCTGAACAAGTGTTAGTGTTTTCTGCACAAAAGCGATTCTGCGAAGCAATGTGAACACTTCTGCTTCCCAGGCACAGAGAAGGTGCTAGCAGGGAATTCTATGCCTGCCTTTCCCCAGTGCTCTGCAAGCTCTCCAGAACAACAGCAAATCTGGGGCTCTGTGCTTTCTTTCGTTCTGAACAAGTTTTAGTGTTTTCTGCACAAAAGCGATTCTGCGAAGCAATGTGAACACTTCTGCTTCCCAGGCACAGAGAAGGTGCTAGCAGGGACTTCTCTGCCTGCCTTTCCCCAGTGCTCTGCAAGCTCTCCAGGACAACATAAAATCTGGGGCTCTGTGCTTTCTTTCGTTCTGAACAAGTGTTACTGTTTTCTGCACAAAAGCGATTCTGCGAAGCAATGTGAACACTTCTGCTTCCCAGGCACAGAGAAGGCGCTAGCAGGGAATTCTCTGCCTGCCTTTCCCCAGTGCTCTGCAAGCTCTCCAGGACAACAGCAAATCTGGGGCTCTGTGCTTTCTTTCGTTCTGAACAAGTTTTAGTGTTTTCTGCACAAAAGCGATTCTGCGAAGCAATGTGAACACTTCTGCTTCCCAGGCACAGAGAAGGTGCTAGCAGGGAATTCTCTGCCTGCCTTTCCCCAGTGCTCTGCAAGCTCTCCAGGACAACAGCAAATCTGGGGCTCTGTGCTTTCTTTCGTTCTGAACAAGTTTTAGTCTTTTCTGCACAAAAGCGATTCTGCGAAGCAATGTGAACACTTCTGTTTCCCAGGCACAGAGAAGGTGCTAGCAGGGAATTCTCTGCCTGCCTTTCCCCAGTGCTCTGCAAGCTCTCCAGGACAACAACAAATCTGGGTCTCAGTGCTTTCTTTCGTTGTGAACACATGTTACTGTTTTCCTTAAAAAATTGATTCTGCGCAGCAACGTGAACACTTCTGATTCCCAGGCACAGAGAAGGTGCTAGCAGGGAATTCTCTGCCTGCCTTCCCCCACTGCTCTGCAAGCTCTCCAGGACAACATAAAGTCTGGGGCTCTGTGCTTTCTTTCGTTCTGAACAAGTGTTACTGTTTTCTGCACAAAAGCGATTCTGCGAAGCAATGTGAACACTTCTGCTTCCCAGGCACAGAGAAGGTGCTAGCAGGGAATTCTCTGCCTGCCTTTCCCCAGTGCTCTGCAAGCTCTCCAGGACAACATAAAATCTGGGGCTCTGTGCTTTCTTTCGTTCTGAACAAGTGTTACTGTTTTCTGCACAAAAGCGATTCTGCGAAGCAATGTGAACACTTCTGCTTCCCAGGCACAGAGAAGGTGCTAGCAGGGAATTCTCTGCCTGCCTTTCCCCAGTGCTCTGCAAGCTCTCCAGGACAATAGCAAATCTGGGGCTCTGTGCTTTCTTTCGTTCTGAACAAGTTTTAGTCTTTTCTGCACAAAAGCGATTCTGCGAAGCAATGTGAACACTTCTGCTTCCCAGGCACAGAGAAGGTGCTAGCAGGGAATTCTATGCCTGCCTTTCCCCAGTGCTCTGCAAGCTCTCCAGGACAACATAAAGTCTGGGGCTCTGTGCTTTCTTTCGTTCTGAACAAGTGTTACTGTTTTCTGCACAAAAGCGATTCTGCGAAGCAATGTGAACACTTCTGCTTCCCAGGCACAGAGAAGGTGCTAGCAGGGAATTCTCTGCCTGCCTTTCCCCAGTGCTCTGCAAGCTCTCCAGGACAACATAAAATCTGGGGCTCTGTGCTTTCTTTCGTTCTGAACAAGTGTTACTGTTTTCTGCACAAAAGCGATTCTGCGAAGCAATGTGAACACTTCTGCTTCCCAGGCACAGAGAAGGTGCTAGCAGGGAATTCTCTGCCTGCCTTTCCCCAGTGCTCTGCAAGCTCTCCAGGACAACAGCAAATCTGGGGCTCTGTGCTTTCTTTCGTTCTGAACAAGTTTTAGTGTTTTCTGCACAAAAGCGATTCTGCGAAGCAATGTGAACACTTCTGCTTCCCAGGCACAGAGAAGGTGCTAGCAGGGAATTCTCTGCCTGCCTTTCCCCAGTGCTCTGCAAGCTCTCCAGGACAACAGCAAATCTGGGGCTCTGTGCTTTCTTTCGTTCTGAACAAGTTTTAGTGTTTTCTGCACAAAAGCAATTCTGCGAAGCAATGTGAACACTTCTGCTTCCCAGGCACAGAGAAGGTGCTAGCAGGGAATTCTCTGCCTGCCTTTCCCCAGTGCTCTGCAAGCTCTCCAGGACAACAACAAATCTGGGTCTCAGTGCTTTCTTTCGTTGTGAACACGTGTTACTGTTTTCTGAAAAAAATCGATTCTGCGCAGCAACGTGAACACTTCTGCTTCCCAGGCACAGAGAAGGTGCTATCAGGGAATTCTCTGCCTGCCTTTCCCCAGTGCTCTGCAAGCTCTCCACGACAACAGCAAATCTGGGGCTCTGTGCTTTCTTTCGTTCTGAACAAGTGTTACTGTTTTCTGCACAAAAGCGATTCTGCGAAGCAATGTGAACACTTCTGCTTCCCAGGCACAGAGAAGGTGCTAGCAGGGAATTCTCTGCCTGCCTTTCCCCAGTGCTCTGCAAGCTCTCCAGGACAACAGCAAATCTGGGGCTCTGTGCTTTCTTTCGTTCTGAACAAGTGTTAGTGTTTTCTGCACAAAAGCGATTCTGCGAAGCAATGTGAACAGGCACAGAGAAGGTGCTAGCAGGGAATGCTCTGCCTGCCTTTCCCCAGGGCTCTGCAAGCTCTCCAGGACAACATAAAGTCTGGGGCTCTGTGCTTTCTTTCGTTCTGAACAAGTGTTACTGTTTTCTGCACAAAAGCGATTCTGCGAAGCAATGTGAACACTTCTGGTTCCCAGGCACAGAGAAGGTGCTAGCAGGGAATTCTATGCCTGCCTTTCCCCAGTGCTCTGCAAGCTCTCCAGAACAACAGCAAATCTGGGGCTCTGTGCTTTCTTTCGTTCTGAACAAGTTTTAGTGTTTTCTGCACAAAAGCGATTCTGCGAAGCAATGTGAACACTTCTGCTTCCCAGGCACAGAGAAGGTGCTAGCAGGGAATTCTCTGCCTGCCTTTCCCCAGTGCTCTGCAAGCTCTCCAGGACAACAGCAAATCTGGGGCTCTGTGCTTTCTTTCGTTCTGAACAAGTTTTAGTGTTTTCTGCACAAAAGCGATTCTGCGAACCAATGTGAACACCTCTGTTTCCCAGGCACAGAGAAGGTGCTAGCAGGGAATTCTCTGCCTGCCTTTCCCCAGTGCTCTGCAAGCTCTCCAGGACAACAACAAATCTGGGTCTCAGTGCTTTCTTTCGTTGTGAACACATGTTACTGTTTTCCGGAAAAAATTGATTCTGCGCAGCAACGTGAACACTTCTGATTCCCAGGCACAGAGAAGGTGCTAGCAGGGAATTCTCTGCCTGCCTTCCCCCACTGCTCTGCAAGCTCTCCAGGACAACATAAAGTCTGGGGCTCTGTGCTTTCTTTCGTTGTGAACACGTGTTACTGTTTTCTGCACAAAAGTGATTCTGCACAGCAATGTGAACACTTCTGCTTCCCAGGCACAGAGAAGGTGCTAGCAGGGAATGCTCTGCCTGCCTTTCCCCAGGGCTCTGCAAGCTCTCCAGGACAACATAAAGTCTGGGGCTCTGTGCTTTCTTTCGTTCTGAACAAGTGTTACTGTTTTCTGCACAAAAGCGATTCTGCGAAGCAATGTGAACACTTCTGCTTCCCAGGCACAGAGAAGGTGCTAGCAGGGAATTCTCTGCCTGCCTTTCCCCAGTGCTCTGCAAGCTCTCCAGGACAACATAAAATCTGGGGCTCTGTGCTTTCTTTCGTTCTGAACAAGTGTTACTGTTTTCTGCACAAAAGCGATTCTGCGAAGCAATGTGAACACTTCTGCTTCCCAGGCACAGAGAAGGTGCTAGCAGGGAATTCTCTGCCTGCCTTTCCCCAGTGCTCTGCAAGCTCTCCAGGACAACAGCAAATCTGGGGCTCTGTGCTTTCTTTCGTTCTGAACAAGTTTTAGTCTTTTCTGCACAAAAGCGATTCTGCGAAGCAATGTGAACACTTCTGCTTCCCAGGCACAGAGAAGGTGCTAGCAGGGAATTCTATGCCTGCCTTTCCCCAGTGCTCTGCAAGCTCTCCAGGACAACATAAAATCTGGGGCTCTGTGCTTTCTTTCGTTCTGAACAAGTTTTAGTGTTTTCTGCACAAAAGCGATTCTGCGAAGCAATGTGAACACTTCTGCTTCCCAGGCACAGAGAAGGTGCTAGCAGGGAATTCTCTGCCTGCCTTTCCCCAGTGCTCTGCAAGCTCTCCAGGACAACAGCAAATCTGGGGCTCTGTGCTTTCTTTCGTTCTGAACAAGTTTTAGTCTTTTCTGCACAAAAGCGATTCTGCGAAGCAATGTGAACACTTCTGTTTCCCAGGCACAGAGAAGGTGCTAGCAGGGAATTCTCTGCCTGCCTTTCCCCAGTGCTCTGCAAGCTCTCCAGGACAACAACAAATCTGGGTCTCAGTGCTTTCTTTCGTTGTGAACACATGTTACTGTTTTCCGGAAAAAATTGATTCTGCGCAGCAACGTGAACACTTCTGATTCCCAGGCACAGAGAAGGTGCTAGCAGGGAATTCTCTGCCTGCCTTCCCCCACTGCTCTGCAAGCTCTCCAGGACAACATAAAGTCTGGGGCTCTGTGCTTTCTTTCGTTCTGAACAAGTGTTACTGTTTTCTGCACAAAAGCGATTCTGCGAAGCAATGTGAACACTTCTGCTTCCCAGGCACAGAGAAGGTGCTAGCAGGGAATTCTCTGCCTGCCTTTCCCCAGTGCTCTGCAAGCTCTCCAGGACAACATAAAATCTGGGGCTCTGTGCTTTCTTTCGTTCTGAACAAGTGTTACTGTTTTCTGCACAAAAGCGATTCTGCGAAGCAATGTGAACACTTCTGCTTCCCAGGCACAGAGAAGGTGCTAGCAGGGAATTCTCTGCCTGCCTTTCCCCAGGGCTCTGCAAGCTCTCCAGGACAACATAAAGTCTGGGGCTCTGTGCTTTCTTTCGTTCTGAACAAGTGTTACTGTTTTCTGCACAAAAGCGATTCTGCGAAGCAATGTGAACACTTCTGCTTCCCAGGCACAGAGAAGGTGCTAGCAGGGAATTCTATGCCTGCCTTTCCCCAGTGCTCTGCAAGCTCTCCAGGACAGCATAAAATCTGGGGCTCTGTGCTTTCTTTCGTTGTGAACACATGTTACTGTTTTCCGGAAAAAATCGATTCTGCGCAGCAACGTGAACACTTCTGATTCCCAGGCACAGAGAAGGTGCTAGCAGGGAATTCTCTGCCTGCCTTCCCCCACTGCTCTGCAAGCTCTCCAGGACAACAGCAAATCTGGGGCTCTGTGCTTTCTTTCGTTCTGAACAAGTTTTAGTGTTTTCTCCACAAAAGCGATTCTGCGAAGCAATGTGAACACTTCTGCTTCCCAGGCACAGAGAAGGTGCTAGCAGGGAATTCTATGCCTGCCTTTCCCCAGTGCTCTGCAAGCTCTCCAGGACAACATAAAATCTGGGGCTCTGTGCTTTCTTTCGTTCTGAACAAGTGTTACTGTTTTCTGCACAAAAGCGATTCTGCGAAGCAATGTGAACACTTCTGCTTCCCAGGCACAGAGAAGGTGCTAGCAGGGAATTCTATGCCTGCCTTTCCCCAGTGCTCTGCAAGCTCTCCAGAACAACAGCAAATCTGGGGCTCTGTGCTTTCTTTCGTTCTGAACAAGTGTTACTGTTTTCTGCACAAAAGCGATTCTGCGAAGCAATGTGAACACTTCTGCTTCCCAGGCACAGAGAAGGTGCTAGCAGGGAATTCTATGCCTGCCTTTCCCCAGTGCTCTGCAAGCTCTCCAGGACAACATAAAATCTGGGGCTCTGTGCTTTCTTTCGTTCTGAACAAGTGTTACTGTTTTCTGCACAAAAGCGATTCTGCGAAGCAATGTGAACACTTCTGCTTCCCAGGCACAGAGAAGGTGCTAGCAGGGAATTCTCTGCCTGCCTTTCCCCAGGGCTCTGCAAGCTCTCCAGGACAACATAAAGTCTGGGGCTCTGTGCTTTCTTTCGTTCTGAACAAGTGTTACTGTTTTCTGCACAAAAGCGATTCTGCGAAGCAATGTGAACACTTCTGCTTCCCAGGCACAGAGAAGGTGCTATCAGGGAATTCTATGCCTGCCTTTCCCCAGTGCTCTGCAAGCTCTCCAGGACAACATAAAATCTGGGGCTCTGTGCTTTCTTTCGTTGTGAACACATGTTACTGTTTTCCGGAAAAAATCGATTCTGCGCAGCAACGTGAACACTTCTGATTCCCAGGCACAGAGAAGGTGCTAGCAGGGAATTCTCTGCCTGCCTTCCCCCACTGCTCTGCAAGCTCTCCAGAACAACAGCAAATCTGGGGCTCTGTGCTTTCTTTCGTTCTGAACAAGTGTTACTGTTTTCTGCACAAAAGCGATTCTGCGAAGCAATGTGAACACTTCTGCTTCCCAGGCACAGAGAAGGTGCTAGCAGGGAATTCTCTGCCTGCCTTTCCCCAGGGCTCTGCAAGCTCTCCAGGACAACAGCAAATCTGGGGCTCTGTGCTTTCTTTCGTTCTGAACAAGTTTTAGTGTTTTCTGCACAAAAGCGATTCTGCGAAGCAATGTGAACACTTCTGCTTCCCAGGCACAGAGAAGGTGCTAGCAGGGAATTCTCTGCCTGCCTTTCCCCAGTGCTCTGTAAGCTCTCCAGGACAACAGCAAATCTGGGGCTCTGTGCTTTCTTTCGTTCTGAACAAGTTTTAGTCTTTTCTGCACAAAAGCGATTCTGCGAAGCAATGTGAACACTTCTGTTTCCCAGGCACAGAGAAGGTGCTAGCAGGGAATTCTCTGCCTGCCTTTCCCCAGTGCTCTGCAAGCTCTCCAGGACAACAACAAATCTGGGTCTCAGTGCTTTCTTTCGTTGTGAACACATGTTACTGTTTTCCGGAAAAAATTGATTCTGCGCAGCAACGTGAACACTTCTGATTCCCAAGCACAGAGAAGGTGCTAGCAGGGAATTCTCTGCCTGCCTTCCCCCACTGCTCTGCAAGCTCTCCAGGACAACATAAAGTCTGGGGCTCTGTGCTTTCTTTCGTTGTGAACACGTGTTACTGTTTTCTGCACAAAAGTGATTCTGCACAGCAATGTGAACACTTCTGCTTCCCAGGCACAGAGAAGGTGCTAGCAGGGAATGCTCTGCCTGCCTTTCCCCAGGGCTCTGCAAGCTCTCCAGGACAACATAAAGTCTGGGGCTCTGTGCTTTCTTTCGTTCTGAACAAGTGTTACTGTTTTCTGCACAAAAGCGATTCTGCGAAGCAATGTGAACACTTCTGCTTCCCAGGCACAGAGAAGGTGCTAGCAGGGAATTCTCTGCCTGCCTTTCCCCAGTGCTCTGCAAGCTCTCCAGGACAACAACAAATCTGGGTCTCAGTGCTTTCTTTCGTTGTGAACACATGTTACTGTTTTCCGGAAAAAATTGATTCTGCGCAGCAACGTGAACACTTCTGATTCCCAGGCACAGAGAAGGTGCTAGCAGGGAATTCTCTGCCTGCCTTCCCCCACTGCTCTGCAAGCTCTCCAGGACAACATAAAGTCTGGGGCTCTGTGCTTTCTTTCGTTGTGAACACATGTTACTGTTTTCTGCACAAAAGTGATTCTGCACAGCAATGTGAACACTTCTGCTTCCCAGGCACAGAGAAGGTGCTAGCAGGGAATGCTCTGCCTGCCTTTCCCCAGGGCTCTGCAAGCTCTCCAGGACAACATAAAGTCTGGGGCTCTGTGCTTTCTTTCGTTCTGAACAAGTGTTACTGTTTTCTGCACAAAAGCGATTCTGCGAAGCAATGTGAACACTTCTGCTTCCCAGGCACAGAGAAGGTGCTAGCAGGGAATTCTCTGCCTGCCTTTCCCCAGTGCTCTGCAAGCTCTCCAGGACAACATAAAATCTGGGGCTCTGTGCTTTCTTTCGTTCTGAACAAGTGTTACTGTTTTCTGCACAAAAGCGATTCTGCGAAGCAATGTGAACACTTCTGCTTCCCAGGCACAGAGAAGGTGCTAGCAGGGAATTCTCTGCCTGCCTTTCCCCAGGGCTCTGCAAGCTCTCCAGGACAACATAAAGTCTGGGGCTCTGTGCTTTCTTTCGTTCTGAACAAGTGTTACTGTTTTCTGCACAAAAGCGATTCTGCGAAGCAATGTGAACACTTCTGCTTCCCAGGCACAGAGAAGGTGCTAGCAGGGAATTCTATGCCTGCCTTTCCCCAGTGCTCTGCAAGCTCTCCAGGACAGCATAAAATCTGGGGCTCTGTGCTTTCTTTCGTTGTGAACACATGTTACTGTTTTCCGGAAAAAATCGATTCTGCGCAGCAACGTGAACACTTCTGATTCCCAGGCACAGAGAAGGTGCTAGCAGGGAATTCTCTGCCTGCCTTCCCCCACTGCTCTGCAAGCTCTCCAGGACAACAGCAAATCTGGGGCTCTGTGCTTTCTTTCGTTCTGAACAAGTTTTAGTGTTTTCTCCACAAAAGCGATTCTGCGAAGCAATGTGAACACTTCTGCTTCCCAGGCACAGAGAAGGTGCTAGCAGGGAATTCTATGCCTGCCTTTCCCCAGTGCTCTGCAAGCTCTCCAGGACAACATAAAATCTGGGGCTCTGTGCTTTCTTTCGTTCTGAACAAGTGTTACTGTTTTCTGCACAAAAGCGATTCTGCGAAGCAATGTGAACACTTCTGCTTCCCAGGCACAGAGAAGGTGCTAGCAGGGAATTCTATGCCTGCCTTTCCCCAGTGCTCTGCAAGCTCTCCAGAACAACAGCAAATCTGGGGCTCTGTGCTTTCTTTCGTTCTGAACAAGTGTTACTGTTTTCTGCACAAAAGCGATTCTGCGAAGCAATGTGAACACTTCTGCTTCCCAGGCACAGAGAAGGTGCTAGCAGGGAATTCTATGCCTGCCTTTCCCCAGTGCTCTGCAAGCTCTCCAGGACAACATAAAATCTGGGGCTCTGTGCTTTCTTTCGTTCTGAACAAGTGTTACTGTTTTCTGCACAAAAGCGATTCTGCGAAGCAATGTGAACACTTCTGCTTCCCAGGCACAGAGAAGGTGCTAGCAGGGAATTCTCTGCCTGCCTTTCCCCAGGGCTCTGCAAGCTCTCCAGGACAACATAAAGTCTGGGGCTCTGTGCTTTCTTTCGTTCTGAACAAGTGTTACTGTTTTCTGCACAAAAGCGATTCTGCGAAGCAATGTGAACACTTCTGCTTCCCAGGCACAGAGAAGGTGCTATCAGGGAATTCTATGCCTGCCTTTCCCCAGTGCTCTGCAAGCTCTCCAGGACAACATAAAATCTGGGGCTCTGTGCTTTCTTTCGTTGTGAACACATGTTACTGTTTTCCGGAAAAAATCGATTCTGCGCAGCAACGTGAACACTTCTGATTCCCAGGCACAGAGAAGGTGCTAGCAGGGAATTCTCTGCCTGCCTTCCCCCACTGCTCTGCAAGCTCTCCAGAACAACAGCAAATCTGGGGCTCTGTGCTTTCTTTCGTTCTGAACAAGTGTTACTGTTTTCTGCACAAAAGCGATTCTGCGAAGCAATGTGAACACTTCTGCTTCCCAGGCACAGAGAAGGTGCTAGCAGGGAATTCTCTGCCTGCCTTTCCCCAGGGCTCTGCAAGCTCTCCAGGACAACAGCAAATCTGGGGCTCTGTGCTTTCTTTCGTTCTGAACAAGTTTTAGTGTTTTCTGCACAAAAGCGATTCTGCGAAGCAATGTGAACACTTCTGCTTCCCAGGCACAGAGAAGGTGCTAGCAGGGAATTCTCTGCCTGCCTTTCCCCAGTGCTCTGCAAGCTCTCCAGGACAACAGCAAATCTGGGGCTCTGTGCTTTCTTTCGTTCTGAACAAGTTTTAGTCTTTTCTGCACAAAAGCGATTCTGCGAAGCAATGTGAACACTTCTGTTTCCCAGGCACAGAGAAGGTGCTAGCAGGGAATTCTCTGCCTGCCTTTCCCCAGTGCTCTGCAAGCTCTCCAGGACAACAACAAATCTGGGTCTCAGTGCTTTCTTTCGTTGTGAACACATGTTACTGTTTTCCGGAAAAAATTGATTCTGCGCAGCAAAGTGAACACTTCTGATTCCCAGGCACAGAGAAGGTGCTAGCAGGGAATTCTCTGCCTGCCTTCCCCCACTGCTCTGCAAGCTCTCCAGGACAACATAAAGTCTGGGGCTCTGTGCTTTCTTTCGTTGTGAACACGTGTTACTGTTTTCTGCACAAAAGTGATTCTGCACAGCAATGTGAACACTTCTGCTTCCCAGGCACAGAGAAGGTGCTAGCAGGGAATGCTCTGCCTGCCTTTCCCCAGGGCTCTGCAAGCTCTCCAGGACAACATAAAGTCTGGGGCTCTGTGCTTTCTTTCGTTCTGAACAAGTGTTACTGTTTTCTGCACAAAAGCGATTCTGCGAAGCAATGTGAACACTTCTGCTTCCCAGGCACAGAGAAGGTGCTAGCAGGGAATTCTCTGCCTGCCTTTCCCCAGTGCTCTGCAAGCTCTCCAGGACAACATAAAATCTGGGGCTCTGTGCTTTCTTTCGTTCTGAACAAGTGTTACTGTTTTCTGCACAAAAGCGATTCTGCGAAGCAATGTGAACACTTCTGCTTCCCAGGCACAGAGAAGGTGCTAGCAGGGAATTCTCTGCCTGCCTTTCCCCAGGGCTCTGCAAGCTCTCCAGGACAACATAAAGTCTGGGGCTCTGTGCTTTCTTTCGTTCTGAACAAGTGTTACTGTTTTCTGCACAAAAGCGATTCTGCGAAGCAATGTGAACACTTCTGCTTCCCAGGCACAGAGAAGGTGCTAGCAGGGAATTCTATGCCTGCCTTTCCCCAGTGCTCTGCAAGCTCTCCAGGACAGCATAAAATCTGGGGCTCTGTGCTTTCTTTCGTTGTGAACACATGTTACTGTTTTCCGGAAAAAATCGATTCTGCGCAGCAACGTGAACACTTCTGATTCCCAGGCACAGAGAAGGTGCTAGCAGGGAATTCTCTGCCTGCCTTCCCCCACTGCTCTGCAAGCTCTCCAGGACAACAGCAAATCTGGGGCTCTGTGCTTTCTTTCGTTCTGAACAAGTTTTAGTGTTTTCTCCACAAAAGCGATTCTGCGAAGCAATGTGAACACTTCTGCTTCCCAGGCACAGAGAAGGTGCTAGCAGGGAATTCTATGCCTGCCTTTCCCCAGTGCTCTGCAAGCTCTCCAGAACAACAGCAAATCTGGGGCTCTGTGCTTTCTTTCGTTCTGAACAAGTGTTACTGTTTTCTGCACAAAAGCGATTCTGCGAAGCAATGTGAACACTTCTGCTTCCCAGGCACAGAGAAGGTGCTAGCAGGGAATTCTCTGCCTGCCTTTCCCCAGTGCTCTGCAAGCTCTCCAGGACAACATAAAATCTGGGGCTCTGTGCTTTCTTTCGTTCTGAACAAGTGTTACTGTTTTCTGCACAAAAGCGATTCTGCGAAGCAATGTGAACACTTCTGCTTCCCAGGCACAGAGAAGGTGCTAGCAGGGAATTCTCTGCCTGCCTTTCCCCAGGGCTCTGCAAGCTCTCCAGGACAACATAAAGTCTGGGGCTCTGTGCTTTCTTTCGTTCTGAACAAGTGTTACTGTTTTCTGCACAAAAGCGATTCTGCGAAGCAATGTGAACACTTCTGCTTCCCAGGCACAGAGAAGGTGCTATCAGGGAATTCTATGCCTGCCTTTCCCCAGTGCTCTGCAAGCTCTCCAGGACAACATAAAATCTGGGGCTCTGTGCTTTCTTTCGTTGTGAACACATGTTACTGTTTTCCGGAAAAAATCGATTATGCGCAGCAACGTGAACACTTCTGGTTCCCAGGCACAGAGAAGGTGCTAGCAGGGAATTCTCTGCCTGCCTTCCCCCACTGCTCTGCAAGCTCTCCAGAACAACAGCAAATCTGGGGCTCTGTGCTTTCTTTCGTTCTGAACAAGTTTTAGTGTTTTCTGCACAAAAGCGATTCTGCGAAGCAATGTGAACACTTCTGCTTCCCAGGCACAGAGAAGGTGCTAGCAGGGAATTCTCTGCCTGCCTTTCCCCAGGGCTCTGCAAGCTCTCCAGGACAACATAAAATCTGGGGCTCTGTGCTTTCTTTCGTTCTGAACAAGTGTTACTGTTTTCTGCACAAAAGCGATTCTGCGAAGCAATGTGAACACTTCTGCTTCCCAGGCACAGAGAAGGTGCTAGCAGGGAATTCTCTGCCTGCCTTTCCCCAGGGCTCTGCAAGCTCTCCAGGACAACAGCAAATCTGGGGCTCTGTGCTTTCTTTCGTTCTGAACAAGTTTTAGTGTTTTCTGCACAAAAGCGATTCTGCGAAGCAATGTGAACACTTCTGCTTCCCAGGCACAGAGAAGGTGCTAGCAGGGAATTCTCTGCCTGCCTTTCCCCAGTGCTCTGCAAGCTCTCCAGGACAACAGCAAATCTGGGGCTCTGTGCTTTCTTTCGTTCTGAACAAGTTTTAGTCTTTTCTGCACAAAAGCGATTCTGCGAAGCAATGTGAACACTTCTGTTTCCCAGGCACAGAGAAGGTGCTAGCAGGGAATTCTCTGCCTGCCTTTCCCCAGTGCTCTGCAAGCTCTCCAGGACAACAACAAATCTGGGTCTCAGTGCTTTCTTTCGTTGTGAACACATGTTACTGTTTTCCGGAAAAAATTGATTCTGCGCAGCAATGTGAACACTTCTGATTCCCAGGCACAGAGAAGGTGCTAGCAGGGAATTCTCTGCCTGCCTTCCCCCACTGCTCTGCAAGCTCTCCAGGACAACATAAAGTCTGGGGCTCTGTGCTTTCTTTCGTTGTGAACACGTGTTACTGTTTTCTGCACAAAAGTGATTCTGCACAGCAATGTGAACACTTCTGCTTCCCAGGCACAGAGAAGGTGCTAGCAGGGAATGCTCTGCCTGCCTTTCCCCAGGGCTCTGCAAGCTCTCCAGGACAACATAAAGTCTGGGTCTCTGTGCTTTCTTTCGTTCTGAACAAGTGTTACTGTTTTCTGCACAAAAGCGATTCTGCGAAGCAATGTGAACACTTCTGCTTCCCAGGCACAGAGAAGGTGCTAGCAGGGAATTCTCTGCCTGCCTTTCCCCAGTGCTCTGCAAGCTCTCCAGGACAGCATAAAATCTGGGGCTCTGTGCTTTCTTTCGTTCTGAACAAGTGTTACTGTTTTCTGCACAAAAGCGATTCTGCGAAGCAATGTGAACACTTCTGCTTCCCAGGCACAGAGAAGGTGCTAGCAGGGAATTCTCTGCCTGCCTTTCCCCAGGGCTCTGCAAGCTCTCCAGGACAACATAAAGTCTGGGGCTCTGTGCTTTCTTTCGTTCTGAACAAGTGTTACTGTTTTCTGCACAAAAGCGATTCTGCGAAGCAATGTGAACACTTCTGCTTCCCAGGCACAGAGAAGGTGCTAGCAGGGAATTCTATGCCTGCCTTTCCCCAGTGCTCTGCAAGCTCTCCAGGACAACATAAAATCTGGGGCTCTGTGCTTTCTTTCGTTGTGAACACATGTTACTGTTTTCCGGAAAAAATCGATTCTGCGCAGCAACGTGAACACTTCTGATTCCCAGGCACAGAGAAGGTGCTAGCAGGGAATTCTCTGCCTGCCTTCCCCCACTGCTCTGCAAGCTCTCCAGGACAACATAAAATCTGGGGCTCTGTGCTTTCTTTCGTTCTGAACAAGTGTTAGTGTTTTCTGCACAAAAGCGATTCTGCGAAGCAATGTGAACACTTCTGCTTCCCAGGCACAGAGAAGGTGCTAGCAGGGAATTCTCTGCCTGCCTTTCCCCAGTGCTCTGCAAGCTCTCCAGGACAGCATAAAATCTGGGGCTCTGTGCTTTCTTTCGTTCTGAACAAGTGTTACTGTTTTCTGCACAAAAGCGATTCTGCGAAGCAATGTGAACACTTCTGCTTCCCAGGCACAGAGAAGGTGCTAGCAGGGAATTCTCTGCCTGCCTTTCCCCAGGGCTCTGCAAGCTCTCCAGGACAACAGCAAATCTGGGGCTCTGTGCTTTCTTTCGTTCTGAACAAGTTTTAGTGTTTTCTCCACAAAAGCGATTCTGCGAAGCAATGTGAACACTTCTGCTTCCCAGGCACAGAGAAGGTGCTAGCAGGGAATTCTATGCCTGCCTTTCCCCAGTGCTCTGCAAGCTCTCCAGGACAACATAAAATCTGGGGCTCTGTGCTTTCTTTCGTTCTGAACAAGTGTTACTGTTTTCTGCACAAAAGCGATTCTGCGAAGCAATGTGAACACTTCTGCTTCCCAGGCACAGAGAAGGTGCTAGCAGGGAATTCTATGCCTGCCTTTCCCCAGTGCTCTGCAAGCTCTCCAGAACAACAGCAAATCTGGGGCTCTGTGCTTTCTTTCGTTCTGAACAAGTGTTACTGTTTTCTGCACAAAAGCGATTCTGCGAAGCAATGTGAACACTTCTGCTTCCCAGGCACAGAGAAGGTGCTAGCAGGGAATTCTCTGCCTGCCTTTCCCCAGTGCTCTGCAAGCTCTCCAGGACAACATAAAATCTGGGGCTCTGTGCTTTCTTTCGTTCTGAACAAGTGTTACTGTTTTCTGCACAAAAGCGATTCTGCGAAGCAATGTGAACACTTCTGCTTCCCAGGCACAGAGAAGGTGCTAGCAGGGAATTCTCTGCCTGCCTTTCCCCAGGGCTCTGCAAGCTCTCCAGGACAACATAAAGTCTGGGGCTCTGTGCTTTCTTTCGTTCTGAACAAGTGTTACTGTTTTCTGCACAAAAGCGATTCTGCGAAGCAATGTGAACACTTCTGCTTCCCAGGCACAGAGAAGGTGCTAGCAGGGAATTCTATGCCTGCCTTTCCCCAGTGCTCTGCAAGCTCTCCAGGACAACATAAAATCTGGGGCTCTGTGCTTTCTTTCGTTGTGAACACATGTTACTGTTTTCCGGAAAAAATCGATTCTGCGCAGCAACGTGAACACTTCTGCTTCCCAGGCACAGAGAAGGTGCTAGCAGGGAATTCTCTGCCTGCCTTTCCCCAGGGCTCTGCAAGCTCTCCAGGACAACAGCAAATCTGGGGCTCTGTGCTTTCTTTCGTTCTGAACAAGTGTTACTGTTTTCTGCACAAAAGCGATTCTGCGAAGCAATGTGAACACTTCTGCTTCCCAGGCACAGAGAAGGTGCTAGCAGGGAATTCTATGCCTGCCTTCCCCCACTGCTCTGCAAGCTCTCCAGGACAACAGCAAATCTGGGGCTCTGTGCTTTCTTTCGTTCTGAACAAGTTTTAGTGTTTTCTGCACAAAAGCGATTCTGCGAAGCAATGTGAACACTTCTGCTTCCCAGGCACAGAGAAGGTGCTAGCAGGGAATTCTCTGCCTGCCTTTCCCCAGTGCTCTGCAAGCTCTCCAGGACAACAGCAAATCTGGGGCTCTGTGCTTTCTTTCGTTCTGAACAAGTTTTAGTGTTTTCTGCACAAAAGCAATTCTGCGAAGCAATGTGAACACTTCTGCTTCTCAGGCACAGAGAAGGTGCTAGCAGGGAATTCTATGCCTGCCTTTCCCCAGTGCTCTGCAAGCTCTCCAGGACAACAAGAAATCTGGGTCTCAGTGCTTTCTTTCGTTGTGAACACGTGTTACTGTTTTCTGAAAAAAATCGATTCTGCGCAGCAACGTGAACACTTCTGCTTCCCAGGCACAGAGAAGGTGCTATCAGGGAATTCTCTGCCTGCCTTTCCCCAGTGCTCTGCAAGCTCTCCAGGACAACAGCAAATCTGGGGCTCTGTGCTTTCTTTCGTTCTGAACAAGTGTTAGTGTTTTCTGCACAAAAGCGATTCAGCGAAGCAATGTGAACAGGCACAGAGGAGGTGCTAGCAGGGAATGCTCTGCCTGCCTTTCCCCAGTGCTCTGCAAGCTCTCCAGGACAACATAAATTCTGGGGCTCTGTGCTTTCTTTCATTCTGAACAAGTGTTACTGTTTTCTGCACAAAAGCGATTCTGCGAAGCAATGTGAACACTTCTGCTTCCCAGGCACAGAGAAGGTGCTAGCAGGGAATTCTCTGCCTGCCTTTCCCCAGTGCTCTGCAAGCTCTCCAGGACAACAGCAAATCTGGGGCTCTGTGCTTTCTTTCGTTCTGAACAAGTGTTAGTGTTTTCTGCACAAAAGCGATTCAGCGAAGCAATGTGAACAGGCACAGAGGAGGTGCTAGCAGGGAATGCTCTGCCTGCCTTTCCCCAGTGCTCTGCAAGCTCTCCAGGACAACATAAATTCTGGGGCTCTGTGCTTTCTTTCGTTCTGAACAAGTGTTACTGTTTTCTGCACAAAAGCGATTCTGCGAAGCAATGTGAACACTTCTGCTTCCCAGGCACAGAGAAGGTGCTAGCAGGGAATTCTATGCCTGCCTTTCCCCAGTGCTCTGCAAGCTCTCCAGAACAACAGCAAATCTGGGGCTCTGTGCTTTCTTTCGTTCTGAACAAGTTTTAGTGTTTTCTGCACAAAAGCGATTCTGCGAAGCAATGTGAACACTTCTGCTTCCCAGGCACAGAGAAGGTGCTAGCAGGGACTTCTCTGCCTGCCTTTCCCCAGTGCTCTGCAAGCTCTCCAGGACAACATAAAATCTGGGGCTCTGTGCTTTCTTTCGTTCTGAACAAGTGTTACTGTTTTCTGCACAAAAGCGATTCTGCGAAGCAATGTGAACACTTCTGCTTCCCAGGCACAGAGAAGGTGCTAGCAGGGAATTCTCTGCCTGCCTTTCCCCAGTGCTCTGCAAGCTCTCCAGGACAACAGCAAATCTGGGGCTCTGTGCTTTCTTTCGTTCTGAACAAGTGTTACTGTTTTCTGCACAAAAGCGATTCTGCGAAGCAATGTGAACACTTCTGCTTCCCAGGCACAGAGAAGGTGCTAGCAGGGAATTCTCTGCCTGCCTTTCCCCAGGGCTCTGCAAGCTCTCCAGGACAACATAAAGTCTGGGGCTCTGTGCTTTCTTTCGTTCTGAACAAGTGTTACTGTTTTCTGCACAAAAGCGATTCTGCGAAGCAATGTGAACACTTCTGCTTCCCAGGCACAGAGAAGGTGCTAGCAGGGAATTCTCTGCCTGCCTTTCCCCAGTGCTCTGCAAGCTCTCCAGGACAGCATAAAATCTGGGGCTCTGTGCTTTCTTTCGTTCTGAACAAGTGTTACTGTTTTCTGCACAAAAGCGATTCTGCGAAGCAATGTGAACACTTCTGCTTCCCAGGCACAGAGAAGGTGCTAGCAGGGAATTCTCTGCCTGCCTTTCCCCAGGGCTCTGCAAGCTCTCCAGGACAACAGCAAATCTGGGGCTCTGTGCTTTCTTTCGTTCTGAACAAGTTTTAGTGTTTTCTCCACAAAAGCGGTTCTGCGAAGCAATGTGAACACTTCTGCTTCCCAGGCACAGAGAAGGTGCTAGCAGGGAATTCTATGCCTGCCTTTCCCCAGTGCTCTGCAAGCTCTCCAGGACAACATAAAATCTGGGGCTCTGTGCTTTCTTTCGTTCTGAACAAGTGTTACTGTTTTCTGCACAAAAGCGATTCTGCGAAGCAATGTGAACACTTCTGCTTCCCAGGCACAGAGAAGGTGCTAGCAGGGACTTCTCTGCCTGCCTTTCCCCAGTGCTCTGCAAGCTCTCCAGGACAACATAAAATCTGGGGCTCTGTGCTTTCTTTCGTTCTGAACAAGTGTTACTGTTTTCTGCACAAAAGCGATTCTGCGAAGCAATGTGAACACTTCTGCTTCCCAGGCACAGAGAAGGTGCTAGCAGGGAATTCTCTGCCTGCCTTTCCCCAGGGCTCTGCAAGCTCTCCAGGACAACAGCAAATCTGGGGCTCTGTGCTTTCTTTCGTTCTGAACAAGTTTTAGTGTTTTCTGCACAAAAGCGATTCTGCGAAGCAATGTGAACACTTCTGCTTCCCAGGCACAGAGAAGGTGCTAGCAGGGAATTCTCTGCCTGCCTTTCCCCAGTGCTCTGCAAGCTCTCCAGGACAACAGCAAATCTGGGGCTCTGTGCTTTCTTTCGTTCTGAACAAGTGTTAGTGTTTTCTGCACAAAAGCGATTCTGCGAAGCAATGTGAACAGGCACAGAGAAGGTGCTAGCAGGGAATGCTCTGCCTGCCTTTCCCCAGGGCTCTGCAAGCTCTCCAGGACAACATAAAGTCTGGGGCTCTGTGCTTTCTTTCGTTCTGAACAAGTGTTACTGTTTTCTGCACAAAAGCGATTCTGCGAAGCAATGTGAACACTTCTGCTTCCCAGGCACAGAGAAGGTGCTAGCAGGGAATTCTATGCCTGCCTTTCCCCAGTGCTCTGCAAGCTCTCCAGAACAACAGCAAATCTGGGGCTCTGTGCTTTCTTTCGTTCTGAACAAGTTTTAGTGTTTTCTGCACAAAAGCGATTCTGCGAAGCAATGTGAACACTTCTGCTTCCCAGGCACAGAGAAGGTGCTAGCAGGGACTTCTCTGCCTGCCTTTCCCCAGTGCTCTGCAAGCTCTCCAGGACAACATAAAATCTGGGGCTCTGTGCTTTCTTTCGTTCTGAACAAGTGTTACTGTTTTCTGCACAAAAGCGATTCTGCGAAGCAATGTGAACACTTCTGCTTCCCAGGCACAGAGAAGGTGCTAGCAGGGAATTCTCTGCCTGCCTTTCCCCAGTGCTCTGCAAGCTCTCCAGGACAACAGCAAATCTGGGGCTCTGTGCTTTCTTTCATTCTGAACAAGTTTTAGTGTTTTCTGCACAAAAGCGATTCTGCGAACCAATGTGAACACCTCTGTTTCCCAGGCACAGAGAAGGTGCTAGCAGGGAATTCTCTGCCTGCCTTTCCCCAGTGCTCTGCAAGCTCTCCAGGACAACAACAAATCTGGGTCTCAGTGCTTTCTTTCGTTGTGAACACATGTTACTGTTTTCCGGAAAAAATTGATTCTGCGCAGCAACGTGAACACTTCTGATTCCCAGGCACAGAGAAGGTGCTAGCAGGGAATTCTCTGCCTGCCTTCCCCCACTGCTCTGCAAGCTCTCCAGGACAACATAAAGTCTGGGGCTCTGTGCTTTCTTTCGTTGTGAACACGTGTTACTGTTTTCTGCACAAAAGTGATTCTGCACAGCAATGTGAACACTTCTGCTTCCCAGGCACAGAGAAGGTGCTAGCAGGGAATGCTCTGCCTGCCTTTCCCCAGGGCTCTGCAAGCTCTCCAGGACAACATAAAGTCTGGGGCTCTGTGCTTTCTTTCGTTCTGAACAAGTGTTACTGTTTTCTGCACAAAAGCGATTCTGCGAAGCAATGTGAACACTTCTGCTTCCCAGGCACAGAGAAGGTGCTAGCAGGGAATTCTCTGCCTGCCTTTCCCCAGTGCTCTGCAAGCTCTCCAGGACAACATAAAATCTGGGGCTCTGTGCTTTCTTTCGTTCTGAACAAGTGTTACTGTTTTCTGCACAAAAGCGATTCTGCGAAGCAATGTGAACACTTCTGCTTCCCAGGCACAGAGAAGGTGCTAGCAGGGAATTCTCTGCCTGCCTTTCCCCAGTGCTCTGCAAGCTCTCCAGGACAACAGCAAATCTGGGGCTCTGTGCTTTCTTTCGTTCTGAACAAGTTTTAGTGTTTTCTGCACAAAAGCGATTCTGCGAAGCAATGTGAACACTTCTGCTTCCCAGGCACAGAGAAGGTGCTAGCAGGGAATTCTCTGCCTACCTTTCCCCAGTGCTCTGCAAGCTCTCCAGGACAACAGCAAATCTGGGGCTCTGTGCTTTCTTTCGTTCTGAACAAGTTTTAGTCTTTTCTGCACAAAAGCGATTCTGCGAAGCAATGTGAACACTTCTGTTTCCCAGGCACAGAGAAGGTGCTAGCAGGGAATTCTCTGCCTGCCTTTCCCCAGTGCTCTGCAAGCTCTCCAGGACAACAACAAATCTGGGTCTCAGTGCTTTCTTTCGTTGTGAACACATGTTACTGTTTTCCGGAAAAAATTGATTCTGCGCAGCAACGTGAACACTTCTGATTCCCAGGCACAGAGAAGGTGCTAGCAGGGAATTCTCTGCCTGCCTTCCCCCACTGCTCTGCAAGCTCTCCAGGACAACATAAAGTCTGGGGCTCTGTGCTTTCTTTCGTTGTGAACACATGTTACTGTTTTCTGCACAAAAGTGATTCTGCACAGCAATGTGAACACTTCTGCTTCCCAGGCACAGAGAAGGTGCTAGCAGGGAATGCTCTGCCTGCCTTTCCCCAGGGCTCTGCAAGCTCTCCAGGACAACATAAAGTCTGGGGCTCTGTGCTTTCTTTCGTTCTGAACAAGTGTTACTGTTTTCTGCACAAAAGCGATTCTGCGAAGCAATGTGAACACTTCTGCTTCCCAGGCACAGAGAAGGTGCTAGCAGGGAATTCTCTGCCTGCCTTTCCCCAGTGCTCTGCAAGCTCTCCAGGACAACATAAAATCTGGGGCTCTGTGCTTTCTTTCGTTCTGAACAAGTGTTACTGTTTTCTGCACAAAAGCGATTCTGCGAAGCAATGTGAACACTTCTGCTTCCCAGGCACAGAGAAGGTGCTAGCAGGGAATTCTCTGCCTGCCTTTCCCCAGGGCTCTGCAAGCTCTCCAGGACAACATAAAGTCTGGGGCTCTGTGCTTTCTTTCGTTCTGAACAAGTGTTACTGTTTTCTGCACAAAAGCGATTCTGCGAAGCAATGTGAACACTTCTGCTTCCCAGGCACAGAGAAGGTGCTAGCAGGGAATTCTATGCCTGCCTTTCCCCAGTGCTCTGCAAGCTCTCCAGGACAGCATAAAATCTGGGGCTCTGTGCTTTCTTTCGTTGTGAACACATGTTACTGTTTTCCGGAAAAAATCGATTCTGCGCAGCAACGTGAACACTTCTGATTCCCAGGCACAGAGAAGGTGCTAGCAGGGAATTCTCTGCCTGCCTTCCCCCACTGCTCTGCAAGCTCTCCAGGACAACAGCAAATCTGGGGCTCTGTGCTTTCTTTCGTTCTGAACAAGTTTTAGTGTTTTCTCCACAAAAGCGATTCTGCGAAGCAATGTGAACACTTCTGCTTCCCAGGCACAGAGAAGGTGCTAGCAGGGAATTCTATGCCTGCCTTTCCCCAGTGCTCTGCAAGCTCTCCAGGACAACATAAAATCTGGGGCTCTGTGCTTTCTTTCGTTCTGAACAAGTGTTACTGTTTTCTGCACAAAAGCGATTCTGCGAAGCAATGTGAACACTTCTGCTTCCCAGGCACAGAGAAGGTGCTAGCAGGGAATTCTATGCCTGCCTTTCCCCAGTGCTCTGCAAGCTCTCCAGAACAACAGCAAATCTGGGGCTCTGTGCTTTCTTTCGTTCTGAACAAGTGTTACTGTTTTCTGCACAAAAGCGATTCTGCGAAGCAATGTGAACACTTCTGCTTCCCAGGCACAGAGAAGGTGCTAGCAGGGAATTCTATGCCTGCCTTTCCCCAGTGCTCTGCAAGCTCTCCAGGACAACATAAAATCTGGGGCTCTGTGCTTTCTTTCGTTCTGAACAAGTGTTACTGTTTTCTGCACAAAAGCGATTCTGCGAAGCAATGTGAACACTTCTGCTTCCCAGGCACAGAGAAGGTGCTAGCAGGGAATTCTCTGCCTGCCTTTCCCCAGGGCTCTGCAAGCTCTCCAGGACAACATAAAGTCTGGGGCTCTGTGCTTTCTTTCGTTCTGAACAAGTGTTACTGTTTTCTGCACAAAAGCGATTCTGCGAAGCAATGTGAACACTTCTGCTTCCCAGGCACAGAGAAGGTGCTATCAGGGAATTCTATGCCTGCCTTTCCCCAGTGCTCTGCAAGCTCTCCAGGACAACATAAAATCTGGGGCTCTGTGCTTTCTTTCGTTGTGAACACATGTTACTGTTTTCCGGAAAAAATCGATTCTGCGCAGCAACGTGAACACTTCTGATTCCCAGGCACAGAGAAGGTGCTAGCAGGGAATTCTCTGCCTGCCTTCCCCCACTGCTCTGCAAGCTCTCCAGAACAACAGCAAATCTGGGGCTCTGTGCTTTCTTTCGTTCTGAACAAGTGTTACTGTTTTCTGCACAAAAGCGATTCTGCGAAGCAATGTGAACACTTCTGCTTCCCAGGCACAGAGAAGGTGCTAGCAGGGAATTCTCTGCCTGCCTTTCCCCAGGGCTCTGCAAGCTCTCCAGGACAACAGCAAATCTGGGGCTCTGTGCTTTCTTTCGTTCTGAACAAGTTTTAGTGTTTTCTGCACAAAAGCGATTCTGCGAAGCAATGTGAACACTTCTGCTTCCCAGGCACAGAGAAGGTGCTAGCAGGGAATTCTCTGCCTGCCTTTCCCCAGTGCTCTGCAAGCTCTCCAGGACAACAGCAAATCTGGGGCTCTGTGCTTTCTTTCGTTCTGAACAAGTTTTAGTCTTTTCTGCACAAAAGCGATTCTGCGAAGCAATGTGAACACTTCTGTTTCCCAGGCACAGAGAAGGTGCTAGCAGGGAATTCTCTGCCTGCCTTTCCCCAGTGCTCTGCAAGCTCTCCAGGACAACAACAAATCTGGGTCTCAGTGCTTTCTTTCGTTGTGAACACATGTTACTGTTTTCCGGAAAAAATTGATTCTGCGCAGCAACGTGAACACTTCTGATTCCCAGGCACAGAGAAGGTGCTAGCAGGGAATTCTCTGCCTGCCTTCCCCCACTGCTCTGCAAGCTCTCCAGGACAACATAAAGTCTGGGGCTCTGTGCTTTCTTTCGTTGTGAACACGTGTTACTGTTTTCTGCACAAAAGTGATTCTGCACAGCAATGTGAACACTTCTGCTTCCCAGGCACAGAGAAGGTGCTAGCAGGGAATGCTCTGCCTGCCTTTCCCCAGGGCTCTGCAAGCTCTCCAGGACAACATAAAGTCTGGGGCTCTGTGCTTTCTTTCGTTCTGAACAAGTGTTACTGTTTTCTGCACAAAAGCGATTCTGCGAAGCAATGTGAACACTTCTGCTTCCCAGGCACAGAGAAGGTGCTAGCAGGGAATTCTCTGCCTGCCTTTCCCCAGTGCTCTGCAAGCTCTCCAGGACAACATAAAATCTGGGGCTCTGTGCTTTCTTTCGTTCTGAACAAGTGTTACTGTTTTCTGCACAAAAGCGATTCTGCGAAGCAATGTGAACACTTCTGCTTCCCAGGCACAGAGAAGGTGCTAGCAGGGAATTCTCTGCCTGCCTTTCCCCAGGGCTCTGCAAGCTCTCCAGGACAACATAAAGTCTGGGGCTCTGTGCTTTCTTTCGTTCTGAACAAGTGTTACTGTTTTCTGCACAAAAGCGATTCTGCGAAGCAATGTGAACACTTCTGCTTCCCAGGCACAGAGAAGGTGCTAGCAGGGAATTCTATGCCTGCCTTTCCCCAGTGCTCTGCAAGCTCTCCAGGACAGCATAAAATCTGGGGCTCTGTGCTTTCTTTCGTTGTGAACACATGTTACTGTTTTCCGGAAAAAATCGATTCTGCGCAGCAACGTGAACACTTCTGATTCCCAGGCACAGAGAAGGTGCTAGCAGGGAATTCTCTGCCTGCCTTCCCCCACTGCTCTGCAAGCTCTCCAGGACAACAGCAAATCTGGGGCTCTGTGCTTTCTTTCGTTCTGAACAAGTTTTAGTGTTTTCTGCACAAAAGCGATTCTGCGAAGCAATGTGAACACTTCTGCTTCCCAGGCACAGAGAAGGTGCTAGCAGGGAATTCTACGCCTGCCTTTCCCCAGTGCTCTGCAAGCTCTCCAGGACAACAGCAAATCTGGGGCTCTGTGCTTTCTTTCGTACTGAACAAGTTACAGTGTTTTCTGCACAAAAGCGATTCTGCGAAGCAATGTGAACAGGCACAGAGAAGGTGCTAGCAGGGAATTCTCTGCCTGCCTTTCCCCATGGCTGTGCAAGCTCTCCAGGACAACAGCAAATCTGGGTCTCTGTGCTTTCTTTCGTTCTGAACAAGTGTTACTGTTTTCTGCACAAAAGCGATTCTGCGAAGCAATGTGAACAGGCACAGAGAAGGTGCTAGCAGGGAATTCTCTGCCTGCCTTTCCCCAGTGCTCTGCAAGCTCTCCAGGACAACATAAAGTCTGGGGCTCTGTGCTTTCTTTCGTTGTGAACAAGTGTTACTGTTTTCTGCACAAAAGCGATTCTGCGAAGCAATGTGAACAGGCACAGAGAAGGTGCTAGCAGGGAATTCTCTGCCTGCCTTTCCCCAGGGCTCTGCAAGCTCTCCAGGACAACATAAAATCTGGGGCTCTGTGCTTTCTTTCGTTCTGAACAAGTGTTACTGTTTTCTGCACAAAAGCAATTCTGCGAAGCAATGTGAACACTTCTGCTTCCCAGGCACAGAGAAGGTGCTAGCAGGGAATTCTCTGCCTGCCTTTCCCCAGTGCTCTGCAAGCTCTCCAGGACAACAACAAATCTGGGTCTCAGTGCTTTCTTTCGTTGTGAACACGTGTTACTGTTTTCTGAAAAAAATCGATTCTGCGCAGCAACGTGAACACTTCTGCTTCCCAGGCACAGAGAAGGTGCTATCAGGGAATTCTCTGCCTGCCTTTCCCCAGTGCTCTGCAAGCTCTCCAGGACAACATAAAATCTGGGGCTCTGTGCTTTCTTTCGTTCTGAACAAGTGTTACTGTTTTCTGCACAAAAGCGATTCTGCGAAGCAATGTGAACACTTCTGCTTCCCAGGCACAGAGAAGGTGCTAGCAGGGAATTCTCTGCCTGCCTTTCCCCAGTGCTCTGCAAGCTCTCCAGGACAACAGCAAATCTGGGGCTCTGTGCTTTCTTTCGTTCTGAACAAGTGTTAGTGTTTTCTGCACAAAAGCGATTCTGCGAAGCAATGTGAACAGGCACAGAGAAGGTGCTAGCAGGGAATTCTCTGCCTGCCTTTCCCCAGTGCTCTGCAAGCTCTCCAGGACAACATAAAGTCTGGGGGTCTGTGCTTTCTTTCGTTGTGAACACGTGTTACTGTTTTCTGCACAAAAGTGATTCTGCACAGCAATGTGAACACTTCTGCTTCCCAGGCACAGAGAAGGTGCTATCAGGGAATGCTCTGCCTGCCTTTCCCCAGGGCTCTGCAAGCTCTCCAGGACAACATAAAGTCTGGGGCTCTGTGCTTTCTTTCGTTGTGAACACGTGTTACTGTTTTCTGCACAAAAGTGATTCTGCACAGCAATGTGAACACTTCTGCTTCCCAGGCACAGAGAAGGTGTTAGCAGGGAATGCTCTGCCTGCCTTTCCCCAGGGCTCTGCAAGCTCTCCAGGACAACATAAAGTCTGGGGCTCTGTGCTTTCTTTCGTTCTGAACAAGTGTTACTGTTTTCTGCACAAAAGTGATTCTGCACAGCAATGTGAACACTTCTGCTTCCCAGGCACAGAGAAGGTGCTAGCAGGGAATTCTCTGCCTGCCTTTCCCCAGTGCTCTGCAAGCTCTCCAGGACAACAGCAAATCTGGGGCTCTGTGCTTTCTTTCGTTCTGAACAAGTGTTACTGTTTTCTGCACAAAAGCGATTCTGCGAAGCAATGTGAACACTTCTGCTTCCCAGGCACAGAGAAGGTGCTAGCAGGGAATTCTATGCCTGCTTTTCCCCAGGGCTCTGCAAGCTCTCCAGGACAACATAAAGTCTGGGGCTCTGTGCTTTCTTTCGTTCTGAACAAGTTTTAGTGTTTTCTGCACAAAAGCGATTCTGCGAAGCAATGTGAACACTTCTGTTTCCCAGGCACAGAGAAGGTGCTAGCAGGGAATTCTCTGCCTGCCTTTCCCCAGTGCTCTGCAAGCTCTCCAGGACAACAACAAATCTGGGTCTCAGTGCTTTCTTTCGTTGTGAACACATGTTACTGTTTTCCGGAAAAAATCGATTCTGCGCAGCAACGTGAACACTTCTGATTCCCAGGCACAGAGAAGGTGCTAGCAGGGAATTCTCTGCCTGCCTTCCCCCACTGCTCTGCAAGCTCTCCAGGACAACATAAAATCTGGGGCTCTGTGCTTTCTTTCGTTCTGAACAAGTGTTAGTGTTTTCTGCACAAAAGCGATTCTGCGAAGCAATGTGAACACTTCTGCTTCCCAGGCACAGAGAAGGTGCTAGCAGGGAATTCTCTGCCTGCCTTTCCCCAGTGCTCTGCAAGCTCTCCAGGACAACAGCAAATCTGGGGCTCTGTGCTTTCTTTCGTTCTGAACAAGTGTTAGTGTTTTCTGCACAAAAGCGATTCTGCGAAGCAATGTGAACACTTCTGTTTCCCAGGCACAGAGAAGGTGCTAGCAGGGAATTCTCTGCCTGCCTTTCCCCAGTGCTCTGCAAGCTCTCCAGGACAACAACAAATCTGGGTCTCAGTGCTTTCTTTCGTTGTGAACACATGTTACTGTTTTCCGGAAAAAATCGATTCTGCGCAGCAACGTGAACACTTCTGATTCCCAGGCACAGAGAAGGTGCTAGCAGGGAATTCTCTGCCTGCCTTCCCCCACTGCTCTGCAAGCTCTCCAGGACAACATAAAATCTGGGGCTCTGTGCTTTCTTTCGTTCTGAACAAGTGTTAGTGTTTTCTGCACAAAAGCGATTCTGCGAAGCAATGTGAACACTTCTGCTTCCCAGGCACAGAGAAGGTGCTAGCAGGGAATTCTCTGCCTGCCTTTCCCCAGTGCTCTGCAAGCTCTCCAGGACAACAACAAATCTGGGTCTCAGTGCTTTCTTTCGTTGTGAACACGTGTTACTGTTTTCTGAAAAAAATCGATTCTGCGCAGCAACGTGAACACTTCTGCTTCCCAGGCACAGAGAAGGTGCTATCAGGGAATTCTCTGCCTGCCTTTCCCCAGTGCTCTGCAAGCTCTCCAGGACAACATAAAATCTGGGGCTCTGTGCTTTCTTTCGTTCTGAACAAGTGTTACTGTTTTCTGCACAAAAGCGATTCTGCGAAGCAATGTGAACACTTCTGCTTCCCAGGCACAGAGAAGGTGCTAGCAGGGAATTCTATGCCTGCCTTTCCCCAGTGCTCTGCAAGCTCTCCAGGACAACAGCAAATCTGGGGCTCTGTGCTTTCTTTCGTTCTGAACAAGTTTTAGTGTTTTCTGCACAAAAGCGATTCTGCGAAGCAATGTGAACATTTCTGCTTCCCAGGCACAGAGAAGGTGCTAGCAGGGAATTCTCTGCCTGCCTTTCCCCAGTGCTCTGCAAGCTCTCCAGGACAACATAAAATCTGGGGCTCTGTGCTTTCTTTCGTTCTGAACAAGTTTTAGTGTTTTCTGCACAAAAGCAATTCTGCGAAGCAATGTGAACACTTCTGCTTCCCAGGCACAGAGAAGGTGCTAGCAGGGAATTCTCTGCCTGCCTTTCCCCAGTGCTCTGCAAGCTCTCCAGGACAACATAAAATCTGGGGCTCTGTGCTTTCTTTCGTTCTGAACAAGTGTTACTGTTTTCTGCACAAAAGCGATTCTGCGAAGCAATGTGAACACTTCTGCTTCCCAGGCACAGAGAAGGTGCTAGCAGGGAATTCTATGCCTGCCTTTCCCCAGTGCTCTGCAAGCTCTCCAGGACAACAGCAAATCTGGGGCTCTGTGCTTTCTTTCGTTCTGAACAAGTTTTAGTGTTTTCTGCACAAAAGCGATTCTGCGAAGCAATGTGAACACTTCTGCTTCCCAGGCACAGAGAAGGTGCTAGCAGGGAATTCTCTGCCTGCCTTTCCCCAGTGCTCTGCAAGCTCTCCAGGACAACAGCAAATCTGGGGCTCTGTGCTTTCTTTCGTTCTGAACAAGTGTTAGTGTTTTCTGCACAAAAGCGATTCTGCGAAGCAATGTGAACAGGCACAGAGAAGGTGCTAGCAGGGAATTCTCTGCCTGCCTTTCCCCAGTGCTCTGCAAGCTCTCCAGGACAACATAAAGTCTGGGGGTCTGTGCTTTCTTTCGTTGTGAACACGTGTTACTGTTTTCTGCACAAAAGTGATTCTGCACAGCAATGTGAACACTTCTGCTTCCCAGGCACAGAGAAGGTGCTAGCAGGGAATGCTCTGCCTGCCTTTCCCCAGGGCTCTGCAAGCTCTCCAGGACAACATAAAGTCTGGGGCTCTGTGCTTTCTTTCGTTGTGAACACGTGTTACTGTTTTCTGCACAAAAGCGATTCTGCCAAGCAATGTGAACACTTCTGCTTCCCAGGCACAGAGAAGGTGCTAGCAGGGAATGCTCTGCCTGCCTTTCCCCAGGGCTCTGCAAGCTCTCCAGGACAACATAAAGTCTGGGGCTCTGTGCTTTCTTTCGTTCTGAACAAGTGTTACTGTTTTCTGCACAAAAGCGATTCTGCGAAGCAATGTGAACACTTCTGCTTCCCAGGCACAGAGAAGGTGCTAGCAGGGAATTCTATGCCTGCCTTTCCCCAGTGCTCTGCAAGCTCTCCAGGACAACATAAAATCTGGGGCTCTGTGCTTTCTTTCGTTGTGAACACATGTTACTGTTTTCCGGAAAAAATCGATTCTGCGCAGCAACGTGAACACTTCTGATTCCCAGGCACAGAGAAGGTGCTAGCAGGGAATTCTCTGCCTGCCTTCCCCCACTGCTCTGCAAGCTCTCCAGGACAACATAAAATCTGGGGCTCTGTGCTTTCTTTCGTTCTGAACAAGTGTTAGTGTTTTCTGCACAAAAGCGATTCTGCGAAGCAATGTGAACACTTCTGCTTCCCAGGCACAGAGAAGGTGCTAGCAGGGAATTCTCTGCCTGCCTTTCCCCAGTGCTCTGCAAGCTCTCCAGGACAGCATAAAATCTGGGGCTCTGTGCTTTCTTTCGTTCTGAACAAGTGTTACTGTTTTCTGCACAAAAGCGATTCTGCGAAGCAATGTGAACACTTCTGCTTCCCAGGCACAGAGAAGGTGCTAGCAGGGAATTCTCTGCCTGCCTTTCCCCAGGGCTCTGCAAGCTCTCCAGAACAACAGCAAATCTGGGGCTCTGTGCTTTCTTTCGTTCTGAACAAGTTTTAGTGTTTTCTGCACAAAAGCGATTCTGCGAAGCAATGTGAACACTTCTGCTTCCCAGGCACAGAGAAGGTGCTAGCAGGGACTTCTCTGCCTGCCTTTCCCCAGTGCTCTGCAAGCTCTCCAGGACAACATAAAATCTGGGGCTCTGTGCTTTCTTTCGTTCTGAACAAGTGTTACTGTTTTCTGCACAAAAGCGATTCTGCGAAGCAATGTGAACACTTCTGCTTCCCAGGCAGAGAGAAGGTGCTAGCAGGGAATTCTACGCCTGCCTTTCCCCAGTGCTCTGCAAGCTCTCCAGGACAACAGCAAATCTGGGGCTCTGTGCTTTCTTTCGTTCTGAACAAGTGTTACTGTTTTCTGCACAAAAGCGATTCTGCGAAGCAATGTGAACACTTCTGTTTCCCAGGCACAGAGAAGGTGCTAGCAGGGAATTCTCTGCCTGCCTTTCCCCAGTGCTCTGCAAGCTCTCCAGGACAACAACAAATCTGGGTCTCAGTGCTTTCTTTCGTTGTGAACACATGTTACTGTTTTCCGGAAAAAATCGATTCTGCGCAGCAACGTGAACACTTCTGCTTCCCAGGCACAGAGAAGGTGCTAGCAGGGAATTCTCTGCCTGCCTTCCCCCACTGCTCTGCAAGCTCTCCAGGACAACATAAAATCTGGGGCTCTGTGCTTTCTTTCGTTCTGAACAAGTGTTAGTGTTTTCTGCACAAAAGCGATTCTGCGAAGCAATGTGAACACTTCTGTTTCACAGGCACAGAGAAGGTGCTAGCAGGGAATTCTCTGCCTGCCTTTCCCCAGTGCTCTGCAAGCTCTCCAGGACAACAACAAATCTGGGTCTCAGTGCTTTCTTTCGTTGTGAACACATGTTACTGTTTTCCGGAAAAAATCGATTCTGCGCAGCAACGTGAACACTTCTGATTCCCAGGCACAGAGAAGGTGCTAGCAGGGAATTCTCTGCCTGCCTTCCCCCACTGCTCTGCAAGCTCTCCAGGACAACATAAAATCTGGGGCTCTGTGCTTTCTTTCGTTCTGAACAAGTGTTAGTGTTTTCTGCACAAAAGCGATTCTGCGAAGCAATGTGAACACTTCTGCTTCCCAGGCACAGAGAAGGTGCTAGCAGGGAATTCTCTGCCTGCCTTTCCCCAGTGCTCTGCAAGCTCTCCAGGACAACAGCAAATCTGGGGCTCTGTGCTTTCTTTCGTTCTGAACAAGTGTTAGTGTTTTCTGCACAAAAGCGATTCTGCGAAGCAATGTGAACACTTCTGTTTCCCAGGCACAGAGAAGGTGCTAGCAGGGAATTCTCTGCCTGCCTTTCCCCAGTGCTCTGCAAGCTCTCCAGGACAACAACAAATCTGGGTCTCAGTGCTTTCTTTCGTTGTGAACACATGTTACTGTTTTCCGGAAAAAATCGATTCTGCGCAGCAACGTGAACACTTCTGATTCCCAGGCACAGAGAAGGTGCTAGCAGGGAATTCTCTGCCTGCCTTCCCCCACTGCTCTGCAAGCTCTCCAGGACAACATAAAATCTGGGGCTCTGTGCTTTCTTTCGTTCTGAACAAGTGTTAGTGTTTTCTGCACAAAAGCGATTCTGCGAAGCAATGTGAACACTTCTGCTTCCCAGGCACAGAGAAGGTGCTAGCAGGGAATTCTCTGCCTGCCTTTCCCCAGTGCTCTGCAAGCTCTCCAGGACAACAACAAATCTGGGTCTCAGTGCTTTCTTTCGTTGTGAACACGTGTTACTGTTTTCTGAAAAAAATCGATTCTGCGCAGCAACGTGAACACTTCTGCTTCCCAGGCACAGAGAAGGTGCTATCAGGGAATTCTCTGCCTGCCTTTCCCCAGTGCTCTGCAAGCTCTCCAGGACAACATAAAATCTGGGGCTCTGTGCTTTCTTTCGTTCTGAACAAGTGTTACTGTTTTCTGCACAAAAGCGATTCTGCGAAGCAATGTGAACACTTCTGCTTCCCAGGCACAGAGAAGGTGCTAGCAGGGAATTCTATGCCTGCCTTTCCCCAGTGCTCTGCAAGCTCTCCAGGACAACAGCAAATCTGGGGCTCTGTGCTTTCTTTCGTTCTGAACAAGTTTTAGTGTTTTCTGCACAAAAGCGATTCTGCGAAGCAATGTGAACACTTCTGCTTCCCAGGCACAGAGAAGGTGCTAGCAGGGAATTCTCTGCCTGCCTTTCCCCAGTGCTCTGCAAGCTCTCCAGGACAACATAAAATCTGGGGCTCTGTGCTTTCTTTCGTTCTGAACAAGTTTTAGTGTTTTCTGCACAAAAGCAATTCTGCGAAGCAATGTGAACACTTCTGCTTCCCAGGCACAGAGAAGGTGCTATCAGGGAATTCTCTGCCTGCCTTTCCCCAGTGCTCTGCAAGCTCTCCAGGACAACATAAAATCTGGGGCTCTGTGCTTTCTTTCGTTCTGAACAAGTGTTACTGTTTTCTGCACAAAAGCGATTCTGCGAAGCAATGTGAACACTTCTGCTTCCCAGGCACAGAGAAGGTGCTAGCAGGGAATTCTATGCCTGCCTTTCCCCAGTGCTCTGCAAGCTCTCCAGGACAACAGCAAATCTGGGGCTCTGTGCTTTCTTTCGTTCTGAACAAGTGTTACTGTTTTCTGCACAAAAGCGATTCTGCGAAGCAATGTGAACACTTCTGCTTCCCAGGCACAGAGAAGGTGCTAGCAGGGAATTCTCTGCCTGCCTTTCCCCAGTGCTCTGCAAGCTCTCCAGGACAGCATAAAATCTGGGGCTCTGTGCTTTCTTTCGTTCTGAACAAGTGTTACTGTTTTCTGCACAAAAGCGATTCTGCGAAGCAATGTGAACACTTCTGCTTCCCAGGCACAGAGAAGGTGCTAGCAGGGAATTCTCTGCCTGCCTTTCCCCAGGGCTCTGCAAGCTCTCCAGGACAACAGCAAATCTGGGGCTCTGTGCTTTCTTTCGTTCTGAACAAGTTTTAGTGTTTTCTCCACAAAAGCGGTTCTGCGAAGCAATGTGAACACTTCTGCTTCCCAGGCACAGAGAAGGTGCTAGCAGGGAATTCTATGCCTGCCTTTCCCCAGTGCTCTGCAAGCTCTCCAGGACAACATAAAATCTGGGGCTCTGTGCTTTCTTTCGTTCTGAACAAGTGTTACTGTTTTCTGCACAAAAGCGATTCTGCGAAGCAATGTGAACACTTCTGCTTCCCAGGCACAGAGAAGGTGCTAGCAGGGACTTCTCTGCCTGCCTTTCCCCAGTGCTCTGCAAGCTCTCCAGGACAACATAAAATCTGGGGCTCTGTGCTTTCTTTCGTTCTGAACAAGTGTTACTGTTTTCTGCACAAAAGCGATTCTGCGAAGCAATGTGAACACTTCTGCTTCCCAGGCACAGAGAAGGTGCTAGCAGGGAATTCTCTGCCTGCCTTTCCCCAGGGCTCTGCAAGCTCTCCAGGACAACAGCAAATCTGGGGCTCTGTGCTTTCTTTCGTTCTGAACAAGTGTTAGTGTTTTCTGCACAAAAGCGATTCTGCGAAGCAATGTGAACAGGCACAGAGAAGGTGCTAGCAGGGAATGCTCTGCCTGCCTTTCCCCAGGGCTCTGCAAGCTCTCCAGGACAACATAAAGTCTGGGGCTCTGTGCTTTCTTTCGTTCTGAACAAGTGTTACTGTTTTCTGCACAAAAGCGATTCTGCGAAGCAATGTGAACACTTCTGCTTCCCAGGCACAGAGAAGGTGCTAGCAGGGAATTCTATGCCTGCCTTTCCCCAGTGCTCTGCAAGCTCTCCAGAACAACAGCAAATCTGGGGCTCTGTGCTTTCTTTCGTTCTGAACAAGTTTTAGTGTTTTCTGCACAAAAGCGATTCTGCGAAGCAATGTGAACACTTCTGCTTCCCAGGCACAGAGAAGGTGCTAGCAGGGACTTCTCTGCCTGCCTTTCCCCAGTGCTCTGCAAGCTCTCCAGGACAACATAAAATCTGGGGCTCTGTGCTTTCTTTCGTTCTGAACAAGTGTTACTGTTTTCTGCACAAAAGCGATTCTGCGAAGCAATGTGAACACTTCTGCTTCCCAGGCACAGAGAAGGTGCTAGCAGGGAATTCTCTGCCTGCCTTTCCCCAGTGCTCTGCAAGCTCTCCAGGACAACAGCAAATCTGGGGCTCTGTGCTTTCTTTCGTTCTGAACAAGTTTTAGTGTTTTCTGCACAAAAGCGATTCTGCGAACCAATGTGAACACCTCTGTTTCCCAGGCACAGAGAAGGTGCTAGCAGGGAATTCTCTGCCTGCCTTTCCCCAGTGCTCTGCAAGCTCTCCAGGACAACAACAAATCTGGGTCTCAGTGCTTTCTTTCGTTGTGAACACATGTTACTGTTTTCCGGAAAAAATTGATTCTGCGCAGCAACGTGAACACTTCTGATTCCCAGGCACAGAGAAGGTGCTAGCAGGGAATTCTCTGCCTGCCTTCCCCCACTGCTCTGCAAGCTCTCCAGGACAACATAAAGTCTGGGGCTCTGTGCTTTCTTTCGTTGTGAACACGTGTTACTGTTTTCTGCACAAAAGTGATTCTGCACAGCAATGTGAACACTTCTGCTTCCCAGGCACAGAGAAGGTGCTAGCAGGGAATGCTCTGCCTGCCTTTCCCCAGGGCTCTGCAAGCTCTCCAGGACAACATAAAGTCTGGGGCTCTGTGCTTTCTTTCGTTCTGAACAAGTGTTACTGTTTTCTGCACAAAAGCGATTCTGCGAAGCAATGTGAACACTTCTGCTTCCCAGGCACAGAGAAGGTGCTAGCAGGGAATTCTCTGCCTGCCTTTCCCCAGTGCTCTGCAAGCTCTCCAGGACAACATAAAATCTGGGGCTCTGTGCTTTCTTTCGTTCTGAACAAGTGTTACTGTTTTCTGCACAAAAGCGATTCTGCGAAGCAATGTGAACACTTCTGCTTCCCAGGCACAGAGAAGGTGCTAGCAGGGAATTCTCTGCCTGCCTTTCCCCAGTGCTCTGCAAGCTCTCCAGGACAACAGCAAATCTGGGGCTCTGTGCTTTCTTTCGTTCTGAACAAGTTTTAGTGTTTTCTGCACAAAAGCGATTCTGCGAAGCAATGTGAACACTTCTGCTTCCCAGGCACAGAGAAGGTGCTAGCAGGGAATTCTCTGCCTACCTTTCCCCAGTGCTCTGCAAGCTCTCCAGGACAACAGCAAATCTGGGGCTCTGTGCTTTCTTTCGTTCTGAACAAGTTTTAGTCTTTTCTGCACAAAAGCGATTCTGCGAAGCAATGTGAACACTTCTGTTTCCCAGGCACAGAGAAGGTGCTAGCAGGGAATTCTCTGCCTGCCTTTCCCCAGTGCTCTGCAAGCTCTCCAGGACAACAACAAATCTGGGTCTCAGTGCTTTCTTTCGTTGTGAACACATGTTACTGTTTTCCGGAAAAAATTGATTCTGCGCAGCAACGTGAACACTTCTGATTCCCAGGCACAGAGAAGGTGCTAGCAGGGAATTCTCTGCCTGCCTTCCCCCACTGCTCTGCAAGCTCTCCAGGACAACATAAAGTCTGGGGCTCTGTGCTTTCTTTCGTTGTGAACACATGTTACTGTTTTCTGCACAAAAGTGATTCTGCACAGCAATGTGAACACTTCTGCTTCCCAGGCACAGAGAAGGTGCTAGCAGGGAATGCTCTGCCTGCCTTTCCCCAGGGCTCTGCAAGCTCTCCAGGACAACATAAAGTCTGGGGCTCTGTGCTTTCTTTCGTTCTGAACAAGTGTTACTGTTTTCTGCACAAAAGCGATTCTGCGAAGCAATGTGAACACTTCTGCTTCCCAGGCACAGAGAAGGTGCTAGCAGGGAATTCTCTGCCTGCCTTTCCCCAGTGCTCTGCAAGCTCTCCAGGACAACATAAAATCTGGGGCTCTGTGCTTTCTTTCGTTCTGAACAAGTGTTACTGTTTTCTGCACAAAAGCGATTCTGCGAAGCAATGTGAACACTTCTGCTTCCCAGGCACAGAGAAGGTGCTAGCAGGGAATTCTCTGCCTGCCTTTCCCCAGGGCTCTGCAAGCTCTCCAGGACAACATAAAGTCTGGGGCTCTGTGCTTTCTTTCGTTCTGAACAAGTGTTACTGTTTTCTGCACAAAAGCGATTCTGCGAAGCAATGTGAACACTTCTGCTTCCCAGGCACAGAGAAGGTGCTAGCAGGGAATTCTATGCCTGCCTTTCCCCAGTGCTCTGCAAGCTCTCCAGGACAGCATAAAATCTGGGGCTCTGTGCTTTCTTTCGTTGTGAACACATGTTACTGTTTTCCGGAAAAAATCGATTCTGCGCAGCAACGTGAACACTTCTGATTCCCAGGCACAGAGAAGGTGCTAGCAGGGAATTCTCTGCCTGCCTTCCCCCACTGCTCTGCAAGCTCTCCAGGACAACAGCAAATCTGGGGCTCTGTGCTTTCTTTCGTTCTGAACAAGTTTTAGTGTTTTCTCCACAAAAGCGATTCTGCGAAGCAATGTGAACACTTCTGCTTCCCAGGCACAGAGAAGGTGCTAGCAGGGAATTCTATGCCTGCCTTTCCCCAGTGCTCTGCAAGCTCTCCAGGACAACATAAAATCTGGGGCTCTGTGCTTTCTTTCGTTCTGAACAAGTGTTACTGTTTTCTGCACAAAAGCGATTCTGCGAAGCAATGTGAACACTTCTGCTTCCCAGGCACAGAGAAGGTGCTAGCAGGGAATTCTATGCCTGCCTTTCCCCAGTGCTCTGCAAGCTCTCCAGAACAACAGCAAATCTGGGGCTCTGTGCTTTCTTTCGTTCTGAACAAGTGTTACTGTTTTCTGCACAAAAGCGATTCTGCGAAGCAATGTGAACACTTCTGCTTCCCAGGCACAGAGAAGGTGCTAGCAGGGAATTCTCTGCCTGCCTTTCCCCAGGGCTCTGCAAGCTCTCCAGGACAACATAAAGTCTGGGGCTCTGTGCTTTCTTTCGTTCTGAACAAGTGTTACTGTTTTCTGCACAAAAGCGATTCTGCGAAGCAATGTGAACACTTCTGCTTCCCAGGCACAGAGAAGGTGCTATCAGGGAATTCTATGCCTGCCTTTCCCCAGTGCTCTGCAAGCTCTCCAGGACAACATAAAATCTGGGGCTCTGTGCTTTCTTTCGTTGTGAACACATGTTACTGTTTTCCGGAAAAAATCGATTCTGCGCAGCAACGTGAACACTTCTGATTCCCAGGCACAGAGAAGGTGCTAGCAGGGAATTCTCTGCCTGCCTTCCCCCACTGCTCTGCAAGCTCTCCAGAACAACAGCAAATCTGGGGCTCTGTGCTTTCTTTCGTTCTGAACAAGTGTTACTGTTTTCTGCACAAAAGCGATTCTGCGAAGCAATGTGAACACTTCTGCTTCCCAGGCACAGAGAAGGTGCTAGCAGGGAATTCTCTGCCTGCCTTTCCCCAGGGCTCTGCAAGCTCTCCAGGACAACAGCAAATCTGGGGCTCTGTGCTTTCTTTCGTTCTGAACAAGTTTTAGTGTTTTCTGCACAAAAGCGATTCTGCGAAGCAATGTGAACACTTCTGCTTCCCAGGCACAGAGAAGGTGCTAGCAGGGAATTCTCTGCCTGCCTTTCCCCAGTGCTCTGCAAGCTCTCCAGGACAACAGCAAATCTGGGGCTCTGTGCTTTCTTTCGTTCTGAACAAGTTTTAGTCTTTTCTGCACAAAAGCGATTCTGCGAAGCAATGTGAACACTTCTGTTTCCCAGGCACAGAGAAGGTGCTAGCAGGGAATTCTCTGCCTGCCTTTCCCCAGTGCTCTGCAAGCTCTCCAGGACAACAACAAATCTGGGTCTCAGTGCTTTCTTTCGTTGTGAACACATGTTACTGTTTTCCGGAAAAAATTGATTCTGCGCAGCAACGTGAACACTTCTGATTCCCAGGCACAGAGAAGGTGCTAGCAGGGAATTCTCTGCCTGCCTTCCCCCACTGCTCTGCAAGCTCTCCAGGACAACATAAAGTCTGGGGCTCTGTGCTTTCTTTCGTTGTGAACACGTGTTACTGTTTTCTGCACAAAAGTGATTCTGCACAGCAATGTGAACACTTCTGCTTCCCAGGCACAGAGAAGGTGCTAGCAGGGAATGCTCTGCCTGCCTTTCCCCAGGGCTCTGCAAGCTCTCCAGGACAACATAAAGTCTGGGGCTCTGTGCTTTCTTTCGTTCTGAACAAGTGTTACTGTTTTCTGCACAAAAGCGATTCTGCGAAGCAATGTGAACACTTCTGCTTCCCAGGCACAGAGAAGGTGCTAGCAGGGAATTCTCTGCCTGCCTTTCCCCAGTGCTCTGCAAGCTCTCCAGGACAACATAAAATCTGGGGCTCTGTGCTTTCTTTCGTTCTGAACAAGTGTTACTGTTTTCTGCACAAAAGCGATTCTGCGAAGCAATGTGAACACTTCTGCTTCCCAGGCACAGAGAAGGTGCTAGCAGGGAATTCTCTGCCTGCCTTTCCCCAGGGCTCTGCAAGCTCTCCAGGACAACATAAAGTCTGGGGCTCTGTGCTTTCTTTCGTTCTGAACAAGTGTTACTGTTTTCTGCACAAAAGCGATTCTGCGAAGCAATGTGAACACTTCTGCTTCCCAGGCACAGAGAAGGTGCTAGCAGGGAATTCTATGCCTGCCTTTCCCCAGTGCTCTGCAAGCTCTCCAGGACAGCATAAAATCTGGGGCTCTGTGCTTTCTTTCGTTGTGAACACATGTTACTGTTTTCCGGAAAAAATCGATTCTGCGCAGCAACGTGAACACTTCTGATTCCCAGGCACAGAGAAGGTGCTAGCAGGGAATTCTCTGCCTGCCTTCCCCCACTGCTCTGCAAGCTCTCCAGGACAACAGCAAATCTGGGGCTCTGTGCTTTCTTTCGTTCTGAACAAGTTTTAGTGTTTTCTGCACAAAAGCGATTCTGCGAAGCAATGTGAACACTTCTGCTTCCCAGGCACAGAGAAGGTGCTAGCAGGGAATTCTACGCCTGCCTTTCCCCAGTGCTCTGCAAGCTCTCCAGGACAACAGCAAATCTGGGGCTCTGTGCTTTCTTTCGTACTGAACAAGTTACAGTGTTTTCTGCACAAAAGCGATTCTGCGAAGCAATGTGAACAGGCACAGAGAAGGTGCTAGCAGGGAATTCTCTGCCTGCCTTTCCCCATGGCTGTGCAAGCTCTCCAGGACAACAGCAAATCTGGGTCTCTGTGCTTTCTTTCGTTCTGAACAAGTGTTACTGTTTTCTGCACAAAAGCGATTCTGCGAAGCAATGTGAACAGGCACAGAGAAGGTGCTAGCAGGGAATTCTCTGCCTGCCTTTCCCCAGTGCTCTGCAAGCTCTCCAGGACAACATAAAGTCTGGGGCTCTGTGCTTTCTTTCGTTGTGAACAAGTGTTACTGTTTTCTGCACAAAAGCGATTCTGCGAAGCAATGTGAACAGGCACAGAGAAGGTGCTAGCAGGGAATTCTCTGCCTGCCTTTCCCCAGGGCTCTGCAAGCTCTCCAGGACAACATAAAATCTGGGGCTCTGTGCTTTCTTTCGTTCTGAACAAGTGTTACTGTTTTCTGCACAAAAGCAATTCTGCGAAGCAATGTGAACACTTCTGCTTCCCAGGCACAGAGAAGGTGCTAGCAGGGAATTCTCTGCCTGCCTTTCCCCAGTGCTCTGCAAGCTCTCCAGGACAACAACAAATCTGGGTCTCAGTGCTTTCTTTCGTTGTGAACACGTGTTACTGTTTTCTGAAAAAAATCGATTCTGCGCAGCAACGTGAACACTTCTGCTTCCCAGGCACAGAGAAGGTGCTATCAGGGAATTCTCTGCCTGCCTTTCCCCAGTGCTCTGCAAGCTCTCCAGGACAACATAAAATCTGGGGCTCTGTGCTTTCTTTCGTTCTGAACAAGTGTTACTGTTTTCTGCACAAAAGCGATTCTGCGAAGCAATGTGAACACTTCTGCTTCCCAGGCACAGAGAAGGTGCTAGCAGGGAATTCTCTGCCTGCCTTTCCCCAGTGCTCTGCAAGCTCTCCAGGACAACAGCAAATCTGGGGCTCTGTGCTTTCTTTCGTTCTGAACAAGTGTTAGTGTTTTCTGCACAAAAGCGATTCTGCGAAGCAATGTGAACAGGCACAGAGAAGGTGCTAGCAGGGAATTCTCTGCCTGCCTTTCCCCAGTGCTCTGCAAGCTCTCCAGGACAACATAAAGTCTGGGGGTCTGTGCTTTCTTTCGTTGTGAACACGTGTTACTGTTTTCTGCACAAAAGTGATTCTGCACAGCAATGTGAACACTTCTGCTTCCCAGGCACAGAGAAGGTGCTATCAGGGAATGCTCTGCCTGCCTTTCCCCAGGGCTCTGCAAGCTCTCCAGGACAACATAAAGTCTGGGGCTCTGTGCTTTCTTTCGTTGTGAACACGTGTTACTGTTTTCTGCACAAAAGTGATTCTGCACAGCAATGTGAACACTTCTGCTTCCCAGGCACAGAGAAGGTGTTAGCAGGGAATGCTCTGCCTGCCTTTCCCCAGGGCTCTGCAAGCTCTCCAGGACAACATAAAGTCTGGGGCTCTGTGCTTTCTTTCGTTCTGAACAAGTGTTACTGTTTTCTGCACAAAAGTGATTCTGCACAGCAATGTGAACACTTCTGCTTCCCAGGCACAGAGAAGGTGCTAGCAGGGAATTCTCTGCCTGCCTTTCCCCAGTGCTCTGCAAGCTCTCCAGGACAACAGCAAATCTGGGGCTCTGTGCTTTCTTTCGTTCTGAACAAGTGTTACTGTTTTCTGCACAAAAGCGATTCTGCGAAGCAATGTGAACACTTCTGCTTCCCAGGCACAGAGAAGGTGCTAGCAGGGAATTCTATGCCTGCTTTTCCCCAGGGCTCTGCAAGCTCTCCAGGACAACATAAAGTCTGGGGCTCTGTGCTTTCTTTCGTTCTGAACAAGTTTTAGTGTTTTCTGCACAAAAGCGATTCTGCGAAGCAATGTGAACACTTCTGTTTCCCAGGCACAGAGAAGGTGCTAGCAGGGAATTCTCTGCCTGCCTTTCCCCAGTGCTCTGCAAGCTCTCCAGGACAACAACAAATCTGGGTCTCAGTGCTTTCTTTCGTTGTGAACACATGTTACTGTTTTCCGGAAAAAATCGATTCTGCGCAGCAACGTGAACACTTCTGATTCCCAGGCACAGAGAAGGTGCTAGCAGGGAATTCTCTGCCTGCCTTCCCCCACTGCTCTGCAAGCTCTCCAGGACAACATAAAATCTGGGGCTCTGTGCTTTCTTTCGTTCTGAACAAGTGTTAGTGTTTTCTGCACAAAAGCGATTCTGCGAAGCAATGTGAACACTTCTGCTTCCCAGGCACAGAGAAGGTGCTAGCAGGGAATTCTCTGCCTGCCTTTCCCCAGTGCTCTGCAAGCTCTCCAGGACAACAGCAAATCTGGGGCTCTGTGCTTTCTTTCGTTCTGAACAAGTGTTAGTGTTTTCTGCACAAAAGCGATTCTGCGAAGCAATGTGAACACTTCTGTTTCCCAGGCACAGAGAAGGTGCTAGCAGGGAATTCTCTGCCTGCCTTTCCCCAGTGCTCTGCAAGCTCTCCAGGACAACAACAAATCTGGGTCTCAGTGCTTTCTTTCGTTGTGAACACATGTTACTGTTTTCCGGAAAAAATCGATTCTGCGCAGCAACGTGAACACTTCTGATTCCCAGGCACAGAGAAGGTGCTAGCAGGGAATTCTCTGCCTGCCTTCCCCCACTGCTCTGCAAGCTCTCCAGGACAACATAAAATCTGGGGCTCTGTGCTTTCTTTCGTTCTGAACAAGTGTTAGTGTTTTCTGCACAAAAGCGATTCTGCGAAGCAATGTGAACACTTCTGCTTCCCAGGCACAGAGAAGGTGCTAGCAGGGAATTCTCTGCCTGCCTTTCCCCAGTGCTCTGCAAGCTCTCCAGGACAACAACAAATCTGGGTCTCAGTGCTTTCTTTCGTTGTGAACACGTGTTACTGTTTTCTGAAAAAAATCGATTCTGCGCAGCAACGTGAACACTTCTGCTTCCCAGGCACAGAGAAGGTGCTATCAGGGAATTCTCTGCCTGCCTTTCCCCAGTGCTCTGCAAGCTCTCCAGGACAACATAAAATCTGGGGCTCTGTGCTTTCTTTCGTTCTGAACAAGTGTTACTGTTTTCTGCACAAAAGCGATTCTGCGAAGCAATGTGAACACTTCTGCTTCCCAGGCACAGAGAAGGTGCTAGCAGGGAATTCTATGCCTGCCTTTCCCCAGTGCTCTGCAAGCTCTCCAGGACAACAGCAAATCTGGGGCTCTGTGCTTTCTTTCGTTCTGAACAAGTTTTAGTGTTTTCTGCACAAAAGCGATTCTGCGAAGCAATGTGAACATTTCTGCTTCCCAGGCACAGAGAAGGTGCTAGCAGGGAATTCTCTGCCTGCCTTTCCCCAGTGCTCTGCAAGCTCTCCAGGACAACATAAAATCTGGGGCTCTGTGCTTTCTTTCGTTCTGAACAAGTTTTAGTGTTTTCTGCACAAAAGCAATTCTGCGAAGCAATGTGAACACTTCTGCTTCCCAGGCACAGAGAAGGTGCTATCAGGGAATTCTCTGCCTGCCTTTCCCCAGTGCTCTGCAAGCTCTCCAGGACAACATAAAATCTGGGGCTCTGTGCTTTCTTTCGTTCTGAACAAGTGTTACTGTTTTCTGCACAAAAGCGATTCTGCGAAGCAATGTGAACACTTCTGCTTCCCAGGCACAGAGAAGGTGCTAGCAGGGAATTCTATGCCTGCCTTTCCCCAGTGCTCTGCAAGCTCTCCAGGACAACAGCAAATCTGGGGCTCTGTGCTTTCTTTCGTTCTGAACAAGTTTTAGTGTTTTCTGCACAAAAGCGATTCTGCGAAGCAATGTGAACACTTCTGCTTCCCAGGCACAGAGAAGGTGCTAGCAGGGAATTCTCTGCCTGCCTTTCCCCAGTGCTCTGCAAGCTCTCCAGGACAACAGCAAATCTGGGGCTCTGTGCTTTCTTTCGTTCTGAACAAGTGTTAGTGTTTTCTGCACAAAAGCGATTCTGCGAAGCAATGTGAACAGGCACAGAGAAGGTGCTAGCAGGGAATTCTCTGCCTGCCTTTCCCCAGTGCTCTGCAAGCTCTCCAGGACAACATAAAGTCTGGGGGTCTGTGCTTTCTTTCGTTGTGAACACGTGTTACTGTTTTCTGCACAAAAGTGATTCTGCACAGCAATGTGAACACTTCTGCTTCCCAGGCACAGAGAAGGTGCTAGCAGGGAATGCTCTGCCTGCCTTTCCCCAGGGCTCTGCAAGCTCTCCAGGACAACATAAAGTCTGGGGCTCTGTGCTTTCTTTCGTTGTGAACACGTGTTACTGTTTTCTGCACAAAAGCGATTCTGCCAAGCAATGTGAACACTTCTGCTTCCCAGGCACAGAGAAGGTGCTAGCAGGGAATGCTCTGCCTGCCTTTCCCCAGGGCTCTGCAAGCTCTCCAGGACAACATAAAGTCTGGGGCTCTGTGCTTTCTTTCGTTCTGAACAAGTGTTACTGTTTTCTGCACAAAAGCGATTCTGCGAAGCAATGTGAACACTTCTGCTTCCCAGGCACAGAGAAGGTGCTAGCAGGGAATTCTATGCCTGCCTTTCCCCAGTGCTCTGCAAGCTCTCCAGGACAACATAAAATCTGGGGCTCTGTGCTTTCTTTCGTTGTGAACACATGTTACTGTTTTCCGGAAAAAATCGATTCTGCGCAGCAACGTGAACACTTCTGATTCCCAGGCACAGAGAAGGTGCTAGCAGGGAATTCTCTGCCTGCCTTCCCCCACTGCTCTGCAAGCTCTCCAGGACAACATAAAATCTGGGGCTCTGTGCTTTCTTTCGTTCTGAACAAGTGTTAGTGTTTTCTGCACAAAAGCGATTCTGCGAAGCAATGTGAACACTTCTGCTTCCCAGGCACAGAGAAGGTGCTAGCAGGGAATTCTCTGCCTGCCTTTCCCCAGTGCTCTGCAAGCTCTCCAGGACAGCATAAAATCTGGGGCTCTGTGCTTTCTTTCGTTCTGAACAAGTGTTACTGTTTTCTGCACAAAAGCGATTCTGCGAAGCAATGTGAACACTTCTGCTTCCCAGGCACAGAGAAGGTGCTAGCAGGGAATTCTCTGCCTGCCTTTCCCCAGGGCTCTGCAAGCTCTCCAGAACAACAGCAAATCTGGGGCTCTGTGCTTTCTTTCGTTCTGAACAAGTTTTAGTGTTTTCTGCACAAAAGCGATTCTGCGAAGCAATGTGAACACTTCTGCTTCCCAGGCACAGAGAAGGTGCTAGCAGGGACTTCTCTGCCTGCCTTTCCCCAGTGCTCTGCAAGCTCTCCAGGACAACATAAAATCTGGGGCTCTGTGCTTTCTTTCGTTCTGAACAAGTGTTACTGTTTTCTGCACAAAAGCGATTCTGCGAAGCAATGTGAACACTTCTGCTTCCCAGGCAGAGAGAAGGTGCTAGCAGGGAATTCTACGCCTGCCTTTCCCCAGTGCTCTGCAAGCTCTCCAGGACAACAGCAAATCTGGGGCTCTGTGCTTTCTTTCGTTCTGAACAAGTGTTACTGTTTTCTGCACAAAAGCGATTCTGCGAAGCAATGTGAACACTTCTGTTTCCCAGGCACAGAGAAGGTGCTAGCAGGGAATTCTCTGCCTGCCTTTCCCCAGTGCTCTGCAAGCTCTCCAGGACAACAACAAATCTGGGTCTCAGTGCTTTCTTTCGTTGTGAACACATGTTACTGTTTTCCGGAAAAAATCGATTCTGCGCAGCAACGTGAACACTTCTGCTTCCCAGGCACAGAGAAGGTGCTAGCAGGGAATTCTCTGCCTGCCTTCCCCCACTGCTCTGCAAGCTCTCCAGGACAACATAAAATCTGGGGCTCTGTGCTTTCTTTCGTTCTGAACAAGTGTTAGTGTTTTCTGCACAAAAGCGATTCTGCGAAGCAATGTGAACACTTCTGTTTCACAGGCACAGAGAAGGTGCTAGCAGGGAATTCTCTGCCTGCCTTTCCCCAGTGCTCTGCAAGCTCTCCAGGACAACAACAAATCTGGGTCTCAGTGCTTTCTTTCGTTGTGAACACATGTTACTGTTTTCCGGAAAAAATCGATTCTGCGCAGCAACGTGAACACTTCTGATTCCCAGGCACAGAGAAGGTGCTAGCAGGGAATTCTCTGCCTGCCTTCCCCCACTGCTCTGCAAGCTCTCCAGGACAACATAAAATCTGGGGCTCTGTGCTTTCTTTCGTTCTGAACAAGTGTTAGTGTTTTCTGCACAAAAGCGATTCTGCGAAGCAATGTGAACACTTCTGCTTCCCAGGCACAGAGAAGGTGCTAGCAGGGAATTCTCTGCCTGCCTTTCCCCAGTGCTCTGCAAGCTCTCCAGGACAACAGCAAATCTGGGGCTCTGTGCTTTCTTTCGTTCTGAACAAGTGTTAGTGTTTTCTGCACAAAAGCGATTCTGCGAAGCAATGTGAACACTTCTGTTTCCCAGGCACAGAGAAGGTGCTAGCAGGGAATTCTCTGCCTGCCTTTCCCCAGTGCTCTGCAAGCTCTCCAGGACAACAACAAATCTGGGTCTCAGTGCTTTCTTTCGTTGTGAACACATGTTACTGTTTTCCGGAAAAAATCGATTCTGCGCAGCAACGTGAACACTTCTGATTCCCAGGCACAGAGAAGGTGCTAGCAGGGAATTCTCTGCCTGCCTTCCCCCACTGCTCTGCAAGCTCTCCAGGACAACATAAAATCTGGGGCTCTGTGCTTTCTTTCGTTCTGAACAAGTGTTAGTGTTTTCTGCACAAAAGCGATTCTGCGAAGCAATGTGAACACTTCTGCTTCCCAGGCACAGAGAAGGTGCTAGCAGGGAATTCTCTGCCTGCCTTTCCCCAGTGCTCTGCAAGCTCTCCAGGACAACAACAAATCTGGGTCTCAGTGCTTTCTTTCGTTGTGAACACGTGTTACTGTTTTCTGAAAAAAATCGATTCTGCGCAGCAACGTGAACACTTCTGCTTCCCAGGCACAGAGAAGGTGCTAGCAGGGAATTCTCTGCCTGCCTTTCCCCAGTGCTCTGCAAGCTCTCCAGGACAACATAAAATCTGGGGCTCTGTGCTTTCTTTCGTTCTGAACAAGTGTTACTGTTTTCTGCACAAAAGCGATTCTGCGAAGCAATGTGAACACTTCTGCTTCCCAGGCACAGAGAAGGTGCTAGCAGGGAATTCTATGCCTGCCTTTCCCCAGTGCTCTGCAAGCTCTCCAGGACAACAGCAAATCTGGGGCTCTGTGCTTTCTTTCGTTCTGAACAAGTTTTAGTGTTTTCTGCACAAAAGCGATTCTGCGAAGCAATGTGAACACTTCTGCTTCCCAGGCACAGAGAAGGTGCTAGCAGGGAATTCTCTGCCTGCCTTTCCCCAGTGCTCTGCAAGCTCTCCAGGACAACATAAAATCTGGGGCTCTGTGCTTTCTTTCGTTCTGAACAAGTTTTAGTGTTTTCTGCACAAAAGCAATTCTGCGAAGCAATGTGAACACTTCTGCTTCCCAGGCACAGAGAAGGTGCTATCAGGGAATTCTCTGCCTGCCTTTCCCCAGTGCTCTGCAAGCTCTCCAGGACAACATAAAATCTGGGGCTCTGTGCTTTCTTTCGTTCTGAACAAGTGTTACTGTTTTCTGCACAAAAGCGATTCTGCGAAGCAATGTGAACACTTCTGCTTCCCAGGCACAGAGAAGGTGCTAGCAGGGAATTCTCTGCCTGCCTTTCCCCAGTGCTCTGCAAGCTCTCCAGGACAACAGCAAATCTGGGGCTCTGTGCTTTCTTTCGTTCTGAACAAGTGTTAGTGTTTTCTGCACAAAAGCGATTCTGCGAAGCAATGTGAACAGGCACAGAGAAGGTGCTAGCAGGGAATTCTCTGCCTGCCTTTCCCCAGTGCTCTGCAAGCTCTCCAGGACAACATAAAGTCTGGGGGTCTGTGCTTTCTTTCGTTGTGAACACGTGTTACTGTTTTCTGCACAAAAGTGATTCTGCACAGCAATGTGAACACTTCTGCTTCCCAGGCACAGAGAAGGTGCTAGCAGGGAATGCTCTGCCTGCCTTTCCCCAGGGCTCTGCAAGCTCTCCAGGACAACATAAAGTCTGGGGCTCTGTGCTTTCTTTCGTTGTGAACACGTGTTACTGTTTTCTGCACAAAAGCGATTCTGCCAAGCAATGTGAACACTTCTGCTTCCCAGGCACAGAGAAGGTGCTAGCAGGGAATGCTCTGCCTGCCTTTCCCCAGGGCTCTGCAAGCTCTCCAGGACAACATAAAGTCTGGGGCTCTGTGCTTTCTTTCGTTCTGAACAAGTGTTACTGTTTTCTGCACAAAAGCGATTCTGCGAAGCAATGTGAACACTTCTGCTTCCCAGGCACAGAGAAGGTGCTAGCAGGGAATTCTATGCCTGCCTTTCCCCAGTGCTCTGCAAGCTCTCCAGGACAACATAAAATCTGGGGCTCTGTGCTTTCTTTCGTTGTGAACACATGTTACTGTTTTCCGGAAAAAATCGATTCTGCGCAGCAACGTGAACACTTCTGATTCCCAGGCACAGAGAAGGTGCTAGCAGGGAATTCTCTGCCTGCCTTCCCCCACTGCTCTGCAAGCTCTCCAGGACAACATAAAATCTGGGGCTCTGTGCTTTCTTTCGTTCTGAACAAGTGTTAGTGTTTTCTGCACAAAAGCGATTCTGCGAAGCAATGTGAACACTTCTGCTTCCCAGGCACAGAGAAGGTGCTAGCAGGGAATTCTCTGCCTGCCTTTCCCCAGTGCTCTGCAAGCTCTCCAGGACAGCATAAAATCTGGGGCTCTGTGCTTTCTTTCGTTCTGAACAAGTGTTACTGTTTTCTGCACAAAAGCGATTCTGCGAAGCAATGTGAACACTTCTGCTTCCCAGGCACAGAGAAGGTGCTAGCAGGGAATTCTCTGCCTGCCTTTCCCCAGGGCTCTGCAAGCTCTCCAGAACAACAGCAAATCTGGGGCTCTGTGCTTTCTTTCGTTCTGAACAAGTTTTAGTGTTTTCTGCACAAAAGCGATTCTGCGAAGCAATGTGAACACTTCTGCTTCCCAGGCACAGAGAAGGTGCTAGCAGGGACTTCTCTGCCTGCCTTTCCCCAGTGCTCTGCAAGCTCTCCAGGACAACATAAAATCTGGGGCTCTGTGCTTTCTTTCGTTCTGAACAAGTGTTACTGTTTTCTGCACAAAAGCGATTCTGCGAAGCAATGTGAACACTTCTGCTTCCCAGGCAGAGAGAAGGTGCTAGCAGGGAATTCTACGCCTGCCTTTCCCCAGTGCTCTGCAAGCTCTCCAGGACAACAGCAAATCTGGGGCTCTGTGCTTTCTTTCGTTCTGAACAAGTTTTAGTGTTTTCTGCACAAAAGCGATTCTGCGAAGCAATGTGAACACTTCTGTTTCCCAGGCACAGAGAAGGTGCTAGCAGGGAATTCTCTGCCTGCCTTTCCCCAGTGCTCTGCAAGCTCTCCAGGACAACAACAAATCTGGGTCTCAGTGCTTTCTTTCGTTGTGAACACATGTTACTGTTTTCCGGAAAAAATCGATTCTGCGCAGCAACGTGAACACTTCTGCTTCCCAGGCACAGAGAAGGTGCTAGCAGGGAATTCTCTGCCTGCCTTCCCCCACTGCTCTGCAAGCTCTCCAGGACAACATAAAATCTGGGGCTCTGTGCTTTCTTTCGTTCTGAACAAGTGTTAGTGTTTTCTGCACAAAAGCGATTCTGCGAAGCAATGTGAACACTTCTGCTTCCCAGGCACAGAGAAGGTGCTAGCAGGGAATTCTCTGCCTGCCTTTCCCCAGTGCTCTGCAAGCTCTCCAGGACAACAGCAAATCTGGGGCTCTGTGCTTTCTTTCGTTCTGAACAAGTTTTAGTCTTTTCTGCACAAAAGCGATTCTGCGAAGCAATGTGAACACTTCTGCTTCCCAGGCACAGAGAAGGTGCTAGCAGGGAATTCTATGCCTGCCTTTCCCCAGTGCTCTGCAAGCTCTCCAGGACAACAGCAAATCTGGGGCTCTGTGCTTTCTTTCGTTCTGAACAAGTGTTAGTGTTTTCTGCACAAAAGCGATTCTGCGAAGCAATGTGAACAGGCACAGAGAAGGTGCTAGCAGGGAATTCTCTGCTTGCCTTTCCCCAGTGCTCTGCAAGCTCTCCAGGACAACAGGAGATCTGGGGCTCTGTGCTTTCTTTCGATGTGAACACGTGTTACTGTTTTCTGCACAAAAGTGATTCTGCACAGCAATGTGAACACTTCTGCTTCCCAGGCACAGAGAAGGTGCTAGCAGGGAATGCTCTGCCTGCCTTTCCCCAGGGCTCTGCAAGCTCTCCAGGACAACATAAAGTCTGGGGCTCTGTGCTTTCTTTCGTTCTGAACAAGTGTTACTGTTTTCTGCACAAAAGCGATTCTGCGAAGCAATGTGAACACTTCTGCTTCCCAGGCACAGAGAAGGTGCTAGCAGGGAATTCTCTGCCTGCCTTTCCCCAGTGCTCTGCAAGCTCTCCAGGACAACAGCAAATCTGGGTCTCTGTGCTTTCTTTCGTTCTGAACAAGTTTTAGTGTTTTCTGCACAAAAGCGATTCTGCGAAGCAATGTGAACACTTCTGCTTCCCAGGCACAGAGAAGGTGCTAGCAGGGAATTCTCTGCCTGCCTTTCCCCAGTGCTCTGCAAGCTCTCCAGGACAAGAGCAAATCTGGGGCTCTGTGCTTTCTTTCGTTCTGAACAAGTTTTAGTGTTTTCTGCACAAAAGCGATTCTGCGAAGCAATGTGAACACTTCTGCTTCCCAGGCACAGAGAAGGTGCTAGCAGGGAATTCTCTGCCTGCCTTTCCCCAGTGCTCTGCAAGCTCTCCAGGACAACAGCAAATCTGGGGCTCTGTGCTTTCTTTCGTTCTGAAAACGTGTTACTGTTTTCTGAAAAAAATCGATTCTGCGCAGCAACGTGAACACTTCTGCTTCCCAGGCACAGAGAAGGTGCTAGCAGGGAATTCTATGCCTGCCTTTCCCCAGTGCTCTGCAAGCTCTCCAGGACAACATAAAATCTGGGGCTCTGTGCTTTCTTTCGTTCTGAACAAGTGTTACTGTTTTCTGCACAAAAGCGATTCTGCGAAGCAATGTGAACACTTCTGCTTCCCAGGCACAGAGAAGATGCTAGCAGGGAATTCTATGCCTGCCTTTCCCCAGTGCTCTGCAAGCTCTCCAGGACAACAGCAAATCTGGGGCTCTGTGCTTTCTTTCGTTCTGAACAAGTTTTAGTGTTTTCTGCACAAAAGCGATTCTGCGAAGCAATGTGAACACTTCTGCTTCCCAGGCACAGAGAAGGTGCTAGCAGGGAATTCTCTGCCTGCCTTTCCCCAGTGCTCTGCAAGCTCTCCAGGACAACAGCAAATCTGGGGCTCTGTGCTTTCTTTCGTTCTGAACAAGTGTTAGTGTTTTCTGCACAAAAGCGATTCTGCGAAGCAATGTGAACACTCCTGCTTCCCAGGCACAGAGAAGGTGCTAGCAGGGACTTCTCTGCCTGCCTTTCCCCAGTGCTCTGCAAGCTCTCCAGGACAACATAAATTCTGGGGCTCTGTGCTTTCTTTCGTTCTGAACAAGTGTTACTGTTTTCTGCACAAAAGCGATTCTGCGAAGCAATGTGAACACTTCTGCTTCCCAGGCACAGTGAAGGTGCTAGCAGGGAATTCTCTGCCTGCCTTCTCCCAGTGCTCTGCAAGCTCTCCAGGACAACATAAAGTCTGGGGCTCTGTGCTTTCTTTCGTTCTGAACAAGTGTTACTGTTTTCTGCACAAAAGCGATTCTGCGAAGCAATGTGAACACTTCTGCTTCCCAGGCACAGAGAAGGTGCTAGCAGGGAATTCTATGCCTGCCTTTCCCCAGTGCTCTGCAAGCTCTCCAGGACAACAGCAAATCTGGGGCTCTGTGCTTTCTTTCGTTCTGAACAAGTTTTAGTGTTTTCTGCACAAAAGCGATTCTGCGAAGCAATGTGAACACTTCTGCTTCCCAGGCACAGAGAAGGTGCTAGCAGGGAATTCTCTGCCTGCCTTTCCCCAGGGCTCTGCAAGCTCTCCAGGACAACATAAAATCTGGGGCTCTGTGCTTTCTTTCGTTCTGAAGAAGTGTTACTGTTTTCTGCACAAAAGCGATTCTGCGAAGCAATGTGAACACTTCTGCTTCCCAGACACAGAGAAGGTGCTAGCAGGGAATTCTATGCCTGCCTTTCCCCAGTGCTCTGCAAGCTCTCCAGGACAACAGCAAATCTGGGGCTCTGTGCTTTCTTTCGTTCTGAACAAGTTTTAGTGTTTTCTGCACAAAAGCGATTCTGCGAAGCAATGTGAACACTTCTGCTTCCCAGGCACAGAGAAGGTGCTAGCAGGGAATTCTATGCCTGCCTTTCCCCAGTGCTCTGCAAGCTCTCCAGGACAACAACAAATCTGGGTCTCAGTGCTTTCTTTCGTTGTGAACACATGTTACTGTTTTCCGGAAAAAATCGATTCTGCGCAGCAACGTGAACACTTCTGATTCCCAGGCACAGAGAAGGTGCTAGCAGGGAATTCTCTGCCTGCCTTCCCCCACTGCTCTGCAAGCTCTCCAGGACAACAGCAAATCTGGGGCTCTGTGCTTTCTTTCGTTCTGAACAAGTGTTACTGTTTTCTGCACAAAAGCGATTCTGCGAAGCAATGTGAACAGGCACAGAGAAGGTGCTAGCAGGGAATTCTCTGCCTGCCTTTCCCCAGTGCTCTGCAAGCTCTCCAGGACAACAGCAAATCTGGGGCTCTGTGCTTTCTTTCGTTCTGAACAAGTGTTACTGTTTTCTGCACAAAAGTGATTCTGCGAAGCAATGTGAACACTTCTGCTTCCCAGGCACAGAGAAGGTGCTAGCAGGGAATTCTCTGCCTGCCTTTCCCCAGTGCTCTGCAAGCTCTCCAGGACAACAACAAATCTGGGTCTCAGTGCTTTCTTTCGTTGTGAACACGTGTTACTGTTTTCTGAAAAAAATCGATTCTGCGCAGCAACGTGATCACTTCTGCTTCCCAGGCACAGAGAAGGTGCTAGCAGGGAATTCTCTGCCTGCCTTTCCCCAGTGCTCTGCAAGCTCTCCAGGACAACATAAAATCTGGGGCTCTGTGCTTTCTTTCGTTCTGAACAAGTGTTACTGTTTTCTGCACAAAAGCGATTCTGCGAAGCAATGTAAACACTTCTGCTTCCCAGGCACAGAGAAGATGCTAGCAGGGAATTCTCTGCCTGCCTTTCCCCAGTGCTCTGCAAGCTCTCCAGGACAACATAAAGTCTGGGGCCCTGTGCTTTCTTTCGTTGTGAACAAGTGTTACTGTTTTCTGCACAAAAGCGATTCTGCGAAGCAATGTGAACAGGCACAGAGAAGGTGCTAGCAGGGAATTCTCTGCCTGCCTTTCCCCAGTGCTCTGCAAGCTCTCCAGGACAACATAAAGTCTGGGGCTTTGTGCTTTCTTTCGTTGTGAACAAGTGTTACTGTTTTCTGCACAAAAGCGATTCTGCGAAGCAATGTGAACAGGCACAGAGAAGGTGCTAGCAGGGAATTCTCTGCCTGCCTTTCCCCAGTGCTCTGCAAGCTCTCCAGGACAACAACAAATCTGGGTCTCTGTCCTTTCTTTCGTTCTGAACAAGTGTTACTGTTTTCTGCACAAAAGCGATTCTGCGAAGCAATGTGAACAGGCACAGAGAAGGTGCTAGCAGGGAATTCTCTGCCTGCCTTTCCCCAGTGCTCTGCAAGCTCTCCAGGACAACAACAAATCTGGGTCTTAGTGCTTTCTTTCGTTGTGAACACGTGTTACTGTTTTCTGAAAAAAATCGATTCTGCGCAGCAACGTGAACACTTCTGCTTCCCAGGCACAGAGAAGGTGCTAGCAGGGAATTCTCTGCCTGCCTTTCCCCAGTGCTCTGCAAGCTCTCCAGGACAACATAAAATCTGGGGCTCTGTGCTTTCTTTCGTTCTGAACAAGTGTTACTGTTTTCTGCACAAAAGCGATTCTGCGAAGCAATGTGAACACTTCTAATTCCCAGGCACAGAGAAGGTGCTAGCAGGGAATTCTCTGCCTGCCTTTCCCCAGGGCTCTGCAAGCTCTCCAGGACAACAGCAAATCTGGGTCTCTGTGCTTTCTTTCGTTCTGAACAAGTGTTACTGTTTTCTGCACAAAAGCGATTCTGCGAAGCAATGTGAACAGGCACAGAGAAGGTGCTAGCAGGGAATTCTCTGCCTGCCTTTCCCCAGTGCTCTGCAAGCTCTCCAGGACAACAGCAAATCTGGGGCTCTGTGCTTTCTTTCGTTCTGAACAAGTGTTACTGTTTTCTGCACAAAAGCGATTCTGCGAAGCAATGTGAACAGGCACAGAGAAGGTGCTAGCAGGGAATTCTCTGCCTGCCTTCCCCCACTGCTCTGCAAGCTCTCCAGGACAACAGCAAATCTGGGGCTCTGTGCTTTCTTTCGTTCTGAACAAGTGTTACTGTTTTCTGCACAAAAGCGATTCTGTGAAGCAATGTGAACAGGCACAGAGAAGGTGCTAGCAGGGAATTCTCTGCCTGCCTTTCCCCAGTGCTCTGCAAGCTCTCCAGGACAACAGCAGATCTGGGGCTCTGTGCTTTCTTTCGTTGTGAACAAGTGTTACTGTTTTCTGCACAAAAGCGATTCTGCGAAGCAATGTGAACACTTCTGCTTCCCAGGCACAGAGAAGGTGCTAGCAGGGAATGCTCTGCCTGCCTTTCCCCAGGGCTCTGCAAGCTCTCCAGGACAACAGCAAATCTGGGGCTCTGTGCTTTCTTTCGTTCTGAACAAGTTTTAGTGTTTTCTGCACAAAAGCGATTCTGCGAAGCAATGTGAACACTTCTGCTTCCCAGGCACAGAGAAGGTGCTAGCAGGGAATTCTCTGCCTGCCTTTCCCCAGTGCTCTGCAAGCTCTCCAGGACAACAGCAAATCTGGGGCTCTGTGCTTTCTTTCGTTCTGAACAAGTGTTACTGTTTTCTGCACAAAAGTGATTCTGCGAAGCAATGTGAACACTTCTGCTTCCCAGGCACAGAGAAGGTGCTAGCAGGGAATTCTCTGCCTGCCTTTCCCCAGTGCTCTGCAAGCTCTCCAGGACAACAACAAATCTGGGTCTCAGTGCTTTCTTTCGTTGTGAACACGTGTTACTGTTTTCTGAAAAAAATCGATTCTGCGCAGCAACGTGATCACTTCTGCTTCCCAGGCACAGAGAAGGTGCTAGCAGGGAATTCTCTGCCTGCCTTTCCCCAGTGCTCTGCAAGCTCTCCAGGACAACATAAAATCTGGGGCTCTGTGCTTTCTTTCGTTCTGAACAAGTGTTACTGTTTTCTGCACAAAAGCGATTCTGCGAAGCAATGTAAACACTTCTGCTTCCCAGGCACAGAGAAGATGCTAGCAGGGAATTCTATGCCTGCCTTTCCCCAGTGCTCTGCAAGCTCTCCAGGACAACAGCAAATCTGGGGCTCTGTGCTTTCTTTCGTTCTGAACAAGTGTTACTGTTTTCTGCACAAAAGTGATTCTGCACAGCAATGTGAACACTTCTGCTTCCCAGGCACAGAGAAGGTGCTAGCAGGGAAGGCTCTGCCTGCCTTTCCCCAGGGCTCTGCAAGCTCTCCAGGACAACATAAAATCTGGGGCTCTGTGCTTTCTTTCGTTCTGAACAAGTGTTACTGTTTTCTGCACAAAAGCGATTCTGCGAAGCAATGTGAACACTTCTGCTTCCCAGGCACAGAGAAGGTGCTAGCAGGGAATTCTCTGCCTGCCTTTCCCCAGGGCTCTGCAAGCTCTCCAGGACAACAGCAAATCTGGGGCTCTGTGCTTTCTTTCGTTCTGAACAAGTGTTACTGTTTTCTGCACAAAAGCGATTCTGCGAAGCAATGTGAACAGGCACAGAGAAGGTGCTAGCAGGGAATTCTCTGCCTGCCTTTCCCCAGTGCTCTGCAAGCTCTCCAGGACAACAACAAATCTGGGTCTCTGTGCTTTCTTTCGTTCTGAACAAGTGTTACTGTTTTCTGCACAAAAGCGATTCTGCGAAGCAATGTGAACAGGCACAGAGAAGGTGCTAGCAGGGAATTCTCTGCCTGCCTTTCCCCAGTGCTCTGCAAGCTCTCCAGGACAACAGCAGATCTGGGGCTCTGTGCTTTCTTTCGTTGTGAACAAGTGTTAGTGTTTTCTGCACAAAAGCGATTCTGCGATGTAATGTGAACACTTCTGCTTCCCAGGCACAGAGAAGGTGCTAGCAGGGAATGCTCTGCCTGCCTTTCCCCAGGGCTCTGCAAGCTCTCCAGGACAACAGCAAATCTGGGGCTCTGTGCTTTCTTTCGTTCTGAACAAGTTTTAGTGTTTTCTGCACAAAAGCGATTCTGCGAAGCAATGTGAACAGGCACAGAGAAGGTGCTAGCAGGGAATTCTCTGCCTGCCTTTCCCCAGTGCTCTGCAAGCTCTCCAGGACAACAACAAATCTGGGTCTCTGTCCTTTCTTTCGTTCTGAACAAGTGTTACTGTTTTCTGCACAAAAGCGATTCTGCGAAGCAATGTGAACAGGCACAGAGAAGGTGCTAGCAGGGAATTCTCTGCCTGCCTTTCCCCAGTGCTCTGCAAGCTCTCCAGGACAACAGCAGATCTGGGGCTCTGTGCTTTCTTTCGTTGTGAACAAGTGTTACTGTTTTCTGCACAAAAGCGATTCTGCGAAGCAATGTGAACAGGCACAGAGAAGGTGCTAGCAGGGAATTCTCTGCCTGCCTTTCCCCAGTGCTCTGCAAGCTCTCCAGGACAACATAAAGTCTGGGGCTTTGTGCTTTCTTTCGTTGTGAACAAGTGTTACTGTTTTCTGCACAAAAGCGATTCTGCGAAGCAATGTGAACAGGCACAGAGAAGGTGCTAGCAGGGAATTCTCTGCCTGCCTTTCCCCAGTGCTCTGCAAGCTCTCCAGGACAACAACAAATCTGGGTCTCTGTCCTTTCTTTCGTTCTGAACAAGTGTTACTGTTTTCTGCACAAAAGCGATTCTGCGAAGCAATGTGAACAGGCACAGAGAAGGTGCTAGCAGGGAATTCTCTGCCTGCCTTTCCCCAGTGCTCTGCAAGCTCTCCAGGACAACAACAAATCTGGGTCTTAGTGCTTTCTTTCGTTGTGAACACGTGTTACTGTTTTCTGAAAAAAATCGATTCTGCGCAGCAACGTGAACACTTCTGCTTCCCAGGCACAGAGAAGGTGCTAGCAGGGAATTCTCTGCCTGCCTTTCCCCAGTGCTCTGCAAGCTCTCCAGGACAACATAAAATCTGGGGCTCTGTGCTTTCTTTCGTTCTGAACAAGTGTTACTGTTTTCTGCACAAAAGCGATTCTGCGAAGCAATGTGAACACTTCTAATTCCCAGGCACAGAGAAGGTGCTAGCAGGGAATTCTCTGCCTGCCTTTCCCCAGGGCTCTGCAAGCTCTCCAGGACAACAGCAAATCTGGGTCTCTGTGCTTTCTTTCGTTCTGAACAAGTGTTACTGTTTTCTGCACAAAAGCGATTCTGCGAAGCAATGTGAACAGGCACAGAGAAGGTGCTAGCAGGGAATTCTCTGCCTGCCTTTCCCCAGTGCTCTGCAAGCTCTCCAGGACAACAGCAAATCTGGGGCTCTGTGCTTTCTTTCGTTCTGAACAAGTGTTACTGTTTTCTGCACAAAAGCGATTCTGCGAAGCAATGTGAACAGGCACAGAGAAGGTGCTAGCAGGGAATTCTCTGCCTGCCTTCCCCCACTGCTCTGCAAGCTCTCCAGGACAACAGCAAATCTGGGGCTCTGTGCTTTCTTTCGTTCTGAACAAGTGTTACTGTTTTCTGCACAAAAGCGATTCTGCGAAGCAATGTGAACAGGCACAGAGAAGGTGCTAGCAGGGAATTCTCTGCCTGCCTTTCCCCAGTGCTCTGCAAGCTCTCCAGGACAACAGCAGATCTGGGGCTCTGTGCTTTCTTTCGTTGTGAACAAGTGTTACTGTTTTCTGCACAAAAGCGATTCTGCGAAGCAATGTGAACACTTCTGCTTCCCAGGCACAGAGAAGGTGCTAGCAGGGAATGCTCTGCCTGCCTTTCCCCAGGGCTCTGCAAGCTCTCCAGGACAACAGCAAATCTGGGGCTCTGTGCTTTCTTTCGTTCTGAACAAGTTTTAGTGTTTTCTGCACAAAAGCGATTCTGCGAAGCAATGTGAACACTTCTGCTTCCCAGGCACAGAGAAGGTGCTAGCAGGGAATTCTCTGCCTGCCTTTCCCCAGTGCTCTGCAAGCTCTCCAGGACAACAGCAAATCTGGGGCTCTGTGCTTTCTTTCGTTCTGAACAAGTGTTACTGTTTTCTGCACAAAAGTGATTCTGCGAAGCAATGTGAACACTTCTGCTTCCCAGGCACAGAGAAGGTGCTAGCAGGGAATTCTCTGCCTGCCTTTCCCCAGTGCTCTGCAAGCTCTCCAGGACAACAACAAATCTGGGTCTCAGTGCTTTCTTTCGTTGTGAACACGTGTTACTGTTTTCTGAAAAAAATCGATTCTGCGCAGCAACGTGATCACTTCTGCTTCCCAGGCACAGAGAAGGTGCTAGCAGGGAATTCTCTGCCTGCCTTTCCCCAGTGCTCTGCAAGCTCTCCAGGACAACATAAAATCTGGGGCTCTGTGCTTTCTTTCGTTCTGAACAAGTGTTACTGTTTTCTGCACAAAAGCGATTCTGCGAAGCAATGTAAACACTTCTGCTTCCCAGGCACAGAGAAGATGCTAGCAGGGAATTCTATGCCTGCCTTTCCCCAGGGCTCTGCAAGCTCTCCAGGACAACAGCAAATCTGGGGCTCTGTGCTTTCTTTCGTTCTGAACAAGTTTTAGTGTTTTCTGCACAAAAGTGATTCTGCACAGCAATGTGAACACTTCTGCTTCCCAGGCACAGAGAAGGTGCTAGCAGGGAAGGCTCTGCCTGCCTTTCCCCAGGGCTCTGCAAGCTCTCCAGGACAACATAAAATCTGGGGCTCTGTGCTTTCTTTCGTTCTGAACAAGTGTTACTGTTTTCTGCACAAAAGCGATTCTGCGAAGCAATGTGAACACTTCTGCTTCCCAGGCACAGAGAAGGTGCTAGCAGGGAATTCTATGCCTGCCTTTCCCCAGTGCTCTGCAAGCTCTCCAGGACAACATAAAATCTGGGGCTCTGTGCTTTCTTTCGTTGTGAACACATGTTACTGTTTTCCGGAAAAAATCGATTCTGCGCAGCAACGTGAACACTTCTGATTCCCAGGCACAGAGAAGGTGCTAGCAGGGAATTCTCTGCCTGCCTTCCCCCACTGCTCTGCAAGCTCTCCAGGACAACATAAAATCTGGGGCTCTGTGCTTTCTTTCGTTCTGAACAAGTGTTAGTGTTTTCTGCACAAAAGCGATTCTGCGAAGCAATGTGAACACTTCTGCTTCCCAGGCACAGAGAAGGTGCTAGCAGGGAATTCTCTGCCTGCCTTTCCCCAGTGCTCTGCAAGCTCTCCAGGACAGCATAAAATCTGGGGCTCTGTGCTTTCTTTCGTTCTGAACAAGTGTTACTGTTTTCTGCACAAAAGCGATTCTGCGAAGCAATGTGAACACTTCTGCTTCCCAGGCACAGAGAAGGTGCTAGCAGGGAATTCTCTGCCTGCCTTTCCCCAGGGCTCTGCAAGCTCTCCAGAACAACAGCAAATCTGGGGCTCTGTGCTTTCTTTCGTTCTGAACAAGTTTTAGTGTTTTCTGCACAAAAGCGATTCTGCGAAGCAATGTGAACACTTCTGCTTCCCAGGCACAGAGAAGGTGCTAGCAGGGACTTCTCTGCCTGCCTTTCCCCAGTGCTCTGCAAGCTCTCCAGGACAACATAAAATCTGGGGCTCTGTGCTTTCTTTCGTTCTGAACAAGTGTTACTGTTTTCTGCACAAAAGCGATTCTGCGAAGCAATGTGAACACTTCTGCTTCCCAGGCAGAGAGAAGGTGCTAGCAGGGAATTCTACGCCTGCCTTTCCCCAGTGCTCTGCAAGCTCTCCAGGACAACAGCAAATCTGGGGCTCTGTGCTTTCTTTCGTTCTGAACAAGTTTTAGTGTTTTCTGCACAAAAGCGATTCTGCGAAGCAATGTGAACACTTCTGTTTCCCAGGCACAGAGAAGGTGCTAGCAGGGAATTCTCTGCCTGCCTTTCCCCAGTGCTCTGCAAGCTCTCCAGGACAACAACAAATCTGGGTCTCAGTGCTTTCTTTCGTTGTGAACACATGTTACTGTTTTCCGGAAAAAATCGATTCTGCGCAGCAACGTGAACACTTCTGCTTCCCAGGCACAGAGAAGGTGCTAGCAGGGAATTCTCTGCCTGCCTTCCCCCACTGCTCTGCAAGCTCTCCAGGACAACATAAAATCTGGGGCTCTGTGCTTTCTTTCGTTCTGAACAAGTGTTAGTGTTTTCTGCACAAAAGCGATTCTGCGAAGCAATGTGAACACTTCTGCTTCCCAGGCACAGAGAAGGTGCTAGCAGGGAATTCTCTGCCTGCCTTTCCCCAGTGCTCTGCAAGCTCTCCAGGACAACAGCAAATCTGGGGCTCTGTGCTTTCTTTCGTTCTGAACAAGTTTTAGTCTTTTCTGCACAAAAGCGATTCTGCGAAGCAATGTGAACACTTCTGCTTCCCAGGCACAGAGAAGGTGCTAGCAGGGAATTCTATGCCTGCCTTTCCCCAGTGCTCTGCAAGCTCTCCAGGACAACAGCAAATCTGGGGCTCTGTGCTTTCTTTCGTTCTGAACAAGTGTTAGTGTTTTCTGCACAAAAGCGATTCTGCGAAGCAATGTGAACAGGCACAGAGAAGGTGCTAGCAGGGAATTCTCTGCTTGCCTTTCCCCAGTGCTCTGCAAGCTCTCCAGGACAACAGGAGATCTGGGGCTCTGTGCTTTCTTTCGATGTGAACACGTGTTACTGTTTTCTGCACAAAAGTGATTCTGCACAGCAATGTGAACACTTCTGCTTCCCAGGCACAGAGAAGGTGCTAGCAGGGAATGCTCTGCCTGCCTTTCCCCAGGGCTCTGCAAGCTCTCCAGGACAACATAAAGTCTGGGGCTCTGTGCTTTCTTTCGTTCTGAACAAGTGTTACTGTTTTCTGCACAAAAGCGATTCTGCGAAGCAATGTGAACACTTCTGCTTCCCAGGCACAGAGAAGGTGCTAGCAGGGAATTCTCTGCCTGCCTTTCCCCAGTGCTCTGCAAGCTCTCCAGGACAACAGCAAATCTGGGTCTCTGTGCTTTCTTTCGTTCTGAACAAGTTTTAGTGTTTTCTGCACAAAAGCGATTCTGCGAAGCAATGTGAACACTTCTGCTTCCCAGGCACAGAGAAGGTGCTAGCAGGGAATTCTCTGCCTGCCTTTCCCCAGTGCTCTGCAAGCTCTCCAGGACAAGAGCAAATCTGGGGCTCTGTGCTTTCTTTCGTTCTGAACAAGTTTTAGTGTTTTCTGCACAAAAGCGATTCTGCGAAGCAATGTGAACACTTCTGCTTCCCAGGCACAGAGAAGGAGCTAGCAGGGAATTCTCTGCCTGCCTTTCCCCAGTGCTCTGCAAGCTCTCCAGGACAACAGCAAATCTGGGGCTCTGTGCTTTCTTTCGTTCTGAAAACGTGTTACTGTTTTCTGAAAAAAATCGATTCTGCGCAGCAACGTGAACACTTCTGCTTCCCAGGCACAGAGAAGGTGCTAGCAGGGAATTCTATGCCTGCCTTTCCCCAGTGCTCTGCAAGCTCTCCAGGACAACATAAAATCTGGGGCTCTGTGCTTTCTTTCGTTCTGAACAAGTGTTACTGTTTTCTGCACAAAAGCGATTCTGCGAAGCAATGTGAACACTTCTGCTTCCCAGGCACAGAGAAGATGCTAGCAGGGAATTCTATGCCTGCCTTTCCCCAGTGCTCTGCAAGCTCTCCAGGACAACAGCAAATCTGGGGCTCTGTGCTTTCTTTCGTTCTGAACAAGTTTTAGTGTTTTCTGCACAAAAGCGATTCTGCGAAGCAATGTGAACACTTCTGCTTCCCAGGCACAGAGAAGGTGCTAGCAGGGAATTCTCTGCCTGCCTTTCCCCAGGGCTCTGCAAGCTCTCCAGGACAACAGCAAATCTGGGGCTCTGTGCTTTCTTTCGTTCTGAACAAGTGTTAGTGTTTTCTGCACAAAAGCGATTCTGCGAAGCAATGTGAACACTCCTGCTTCCCAGGCACAGAGAAGGTGCTAGCAGGGACTTCTCTGCCTGCCTTTCCCCAGTGCTCTGCAAGCTCTCCAGGACAACATAAATTCTGGGGCTCTGTGCTTTCTTTCGTTCTGAACAAGTGTTACTGTTTTCTGCACAAAAGCGATTCTGCGAAGCAATGTGAACACTTCTGCTTCCCAGGCACAGTGAAGGTGCTAGCAGGGAATGCTCTGCCTGCCTTCTCCCAGTGCTCTGCAAGCTCTCCAGGACAACATAAAGTCTGGGGCTCTGTGCTTTCTTTCGTTCTGAACAAGTGTTACTGTTTTCTGCACAAAAGCGATTCTGCGAAGCAATGTGAACACTTCTGCTTCCCAGGCACAGAGAAGGTGCTAGCAGGGAATTCTATGCCTGCCTTTCCCCAGTGCTCTGCAAGCTCTCCAGGACAACAGCAAATCTGGGGCTCTGTGCTTTCTTTCGTTCTGAACAAGTTTTAGTGTTTTCTGCACAAAAGCGATTCTGCGAAGCAATGTGAACACTTCTGCTTCCCAGGCACAGAGAAGGTGCTAGCAGGGAATTCTCTGCCTGCCTTTCCCCAGGGCTCTGCAAGCTCTCCAGGACAACATAAAATCTGGGGCTCTGTGCTTTCTTTCGTTCTGAACAAGTGTTACTGTTTTCTGCACAAAAGCGATTCTGCGAAGCAATGTGAACACTTCTGCTTCCCAGACACAGAGAAGGTGCTAGCAGGGAATTCTATGCCTGCCTTTCCCCAGTGCTCTGCAAGCTCTCCAGGACAACAGCAAATCTGGGGCTCTGTGCTTTCTTTCGTTCTGAACAAGTTTTAGTGTTTTCTGCACAAAAGCGATTCTGCGAAGCAATGTGAACACTTCTGCTTCCCAGGCACAGAGAAGGTGCTAGCAGGGAATTCTATGCCTGCCTTTCCCCAGTGCTCTGCAAGCTCTCCAGGACAACAACAAATCTGGGTCTCAGTGCTTTCTTTCGTTGTGAACACATGTTACTGTTTTCCGGAAAAAATCGATTCTGCGCAGCAACGTGAACACTTCTGATTCCCAGGCACAGAGAAGGTGCTAGCAGGGAATTCTCTGCCTGCCTTCCCCCACTGCTCTGCAAGCTCTCCAGGACAACAGCAAATCTGGGGCTCTGTGCTTTCTTTCGTTCTGAACAAGTGTTACTGTTTTCTGCACAAAAGTGATTCTGCGAAGCAATGTGAACACTTCTGCTTCCCAGGCACAGAGAAGGTGCTAGCAGGGAATTCTCTGCCTGCCTTTCCCCAGTGCTCTGCAAGCTCTCCAGGACAACAACAAATCTGGGTCTCAGTGCTTTCTTTCGTTGTGAACACGTGTTACTGTTTTCTGAAAAAAATCGATTCTGCGCAGCAACGTGATCACTTCTGCTTCCCAGGCACAGAGAAGGTGCTAGCAGGGAATTCTCTGCCTGCCTTTCCCCAGTGCTCTGCAAGCTCTCCAGGACAACATAAAATCTGGGGCTCTGTGCTTTCTTTCGTTCTGAACAAGTGTTACTGTTTTCTGCACAAAAGCGATTCTGCGAAGCAATGTAAACACTTCTGCTTCCCAGGCACAGAGAAGATGCTAGCAGGGAATTCTATGCCTGCCTTTCCCCAGTGCTCTGCAAGCTCTCCAGGACAACAGCAAATCTGGGGCTCTGTGCTTTCTTTCGTTCTGAACAAGTTTTAGTGTTTTCTGCACAAAAGTGATTCTGCACAGCAATGTGAACACTTCTGCTTCCCAGGCACAGAGAAGGTGCTAGCAGGGAATTCTCTGCCTGCCTTTCCCCAGGGCTCTGCAAGCTCTCCAGGACAACAACAAATCTGGGTCTCTGTGCTTTCTTTCGTTCTGAACAAGTGTTACTGTTTTCTGCACAAAAGCGATTCTGCGAAGCAATGTGAACACTTCTGCTTCCCAGGCACAGAGAAGGTGCTAGCAGGGAATTCTCTGCCTGCCTTTCCCCAGGGCTCTGCAAGCTCTCCAGGACAACAGCAAATCTGGGGCTCTGTGCTTTCTTTCGTTCTGAACAAGTGTTACTGTTTTCTGCACAAAAGCGATTCTGCGAAGCAATGTGAACAGGCACAGAGAAGGTGCTAGCAGGGAATTCTCTGCCTGCCTTTCCCCAGTGCTCTGCAAGCTCTCCAGGACAACAGCAGATCTGGGGCTCTGTGCTTTCTTTCGTTGTGAACAAGTGTTAGTGTTTTCTGCACAAAAGCGATTCTGCGATGTAATGTGAACACTTCTGCTTCCCAGGCACAGAGAAGGTGCTAGCAGGGAATGCTCTGCCTGCCTTTCCCCAGGGCTCTGCAAGCTCTCCAGGACAACAGCAAATCTGGGGCTCTGTGCTTTCTTTCGTTCTGAACAAGTGTTACTGTTTTCTGCACAAAAGCGATTCTGCGAAGCAATGTGAACAGGCACAGAGAAGGTGCTAGCAGGGAATTCTCTGCCTGCCTTTCCCCAGTGCTCTGCAAGCTCTCCAGGACAACAGCAAATCTGGGGCGCTGTGCTTTCGTTCGTTCTGAACAAGTGTTAGTGTTTTCTGCACAAAAGCGATTCTGCGAAGCAATGTGAACACTTCTGCTTCCCAGGCACAGAGAAGGTGCTAGCAGGGAATTCTCTGCCTGCCTTTCCCCAGTGCTCTGCAAGCTCTCCAGGACAACAACAAATCTGGGTCTTAGTGCTTTCTTTCGTTGTGAACACGTGTTACTGTTTTCTGAAAAAAATCGATTCTGCGCAGCAACGTGAACACTTCTGCTTCCCAGGCACAGAGAAGGTGCTAGCAGGGAATTCTCTGCCTGCCTTTCCCCAGTGCTCTGCAAGCTCTCCAGGACAACATAAAATCTGGGGCTCTGTGCTTTCTTTCGTTGTGAACAAGTGTTACTGTTTTCTGCACAAAAGCGATTCTGCGAAGCAATGTGAACACTTCTGATTCCCAGGCACAGAGAAGGTGCTAGCAGGGAATTCTCTGCCTGCCTTTCCCCAGGGCTCTGCAAGCTCTCCAGGACAACAGCAAATCTGGGGCTCTGTGCTTTCTTTCGTTCTGAACAAGTGTCACTGTTTTCTGCACAAAAGCGATTCTGCGAAGCAATGTGAACAGGCACAGAGAAGGTGCTAGCAGGGAATTCTCTGCCTGCCTTTCCCTAGTGCTCTGCAAGCTCTCCAGGACAACAACAAATCTGGGTCTCTGTGCTTTCTTTCGTTCTGAACAAGTGTTACTGTTTTCTGAACAAAAGCGATTCTGCGAAGCAATGTGAACAGGCACAGAGAAGGTGCTAGCAGGGAATTCTCTGCCTGCCTTTCCCCAGTGCTCTGCAAGCTCTCCAGGACAACAACAAATCTGGGTCTCTGTGCTTTCTTTCGTTCTGAACAAGTGTTACTGTTTTCTGCACAAAAGCGATTCTGCGAAGCAATGTGAACAGGCACAGAGAAGGTGCTAGCAGGGAATTCTCTGCCTGCCTTTCCCCAGTGCTCTGCAAGCTCTCCAGGACAACATAAAGTCTGGGGCTCTGTGCTTTCTTTCGTTGTGAACAAGTGTTACTGTTTTCTGCACAAAAGCGATTCTGCGAAGCAATGTGAACAGGCACAGAGAAGGTGCTAGCAGGGTATTCTCTGCCTGCCTTTCCCCAGTGCTCTGCAAGCTCTCCAGGACAACATAAAGTCTGGGGCTTTGTGCTTTCTTTCGTTGTGAACAAGTGTTACTGTTTTCTGCACAAAAGCGATTCTGCGAAGCAATGTGAACAGGCACAGAGAAGGTGCTAGCAGGGAATTCTCTGCCTGCCTTTCCCCAGTGCTCTGCAAGCTCTCCAGGACAACAACAAATCTGGGTCTCTGTCCTTTCTTTCGTTCTGAACAAGTGTTACTGTTTTCTGCACAAAAGCGATTCTGCGAAGCAATGTGAACAGGCACAGAGAAGGTGCTAGCAGGGAATTCTCTGCCTGCCTTTCCCCAGTGCTCTGCAAGCTCTCCAGGACAACAGCAGATCTGGGGCTCTGTGCTTTCTTTCGTTCTGAACAAGTGTTACTGTTTTCTGCACAAAAGCGATTCTGCGAAGCAATGTGAACAGGCACAGAGAAGGTGCTAGCAGGGAATGCTCTGCCTGCCTTTCCCCAGGGCTCTGCAAGCTCTCCAGGACAACAGCAGATCTGGGGCTCTGTGCTTTCTTTCGTTGTGAACAAGTGTTACTGTTTTCTGCACAAAAGCGATTCTGCGAAGCAATGTGAACAGGCACAGAGAAGGTGCTAGCAGGGAATTCTCTGCCTGCCTTTCCCCAGTGCTCTGCAAGCTCTCCAGGACAACAACAAATCTGGGTCTCTGTCCTTTCTTTCGTTCTGAACAAGTGTTACTGTTTTCTGCACAAAAGCGATTCTGCGAAGCAATGTGAACAGGCACAGAGAAGGTGCTAGCAGGGAATTCTCTGCCTGCCTTTCCCCAGTGCTCTGCAAGCTCTCCAGGACAACAACAAATCTGGGTCTTAGTGCTTTCTTTCGTTGTGAACACGTGTTACTGTTTTCTGAAAAAAATCGATTCTGCGCAGCAACGTGAACACTTCTGCTTCCCAGGCACAGAGAAGGTGCTAGCAGGGAATTCTCTGCCTGCCTTTCCCCAGTGCTCTGCAAGCTCTCCAGGACAACATAAAATCTGGGGCTCTGTGCTTTCTTTCGTTCTGAACAAGTGTTACTGTTTTCTGCACAAAAGCGATTCTGCGAAGCAATGTGAACACTTCTAATTCCCAGGCACAGAGAAGGTGCTAGCAGGGAATTCTCTGCCTGCCTTTCCCCAGGGCTCTGCAAGCTCTCCAGGACAACAGCAAATCTGGGTCTCTGTGCTTTCTTTCGTTCTGAACAAGTGTTACTGTTTTCTGCACAAAAGCGATTCTGCGAAGCAATGTGAACAGGCACAGAGAAGGTGCTAGCAGGGAATTCTCTGCCTGCCTTTCCCCAGTGCTCTGCAAGCTCTCCAGGACAACAGCAAATCTGGGGCTCTGTGCTTTCTTTCGTTCTGAACAAGTGTTACTGTTTTCTGCACAAAAGCGATTCTGCGAAGCAATGTGAACAGGCACAGAGAAGGTGCTAGCAGGGAATTCTCTGCCTGCCTTCCCCCACTGCTCTGCAAGCTCTCCAGGACAACAGCAAATCTGGGGCTCTGTGCTTTCTTTCGTTCTGAACAAGTGTTACTGTTTTCTGCACAAAAGCGATTCTGTGAAGCAATGTGAACAGGCACAGAGAAGGTGCTAGCAGGGAATTCTCTGCCTGCCTTTCCCCAGTGCTCTGCAAGCTCTCCAGGACAACAGCAGATCTGGGGCTCTGTGCTTTCTTTCGTTGTGAACAAGTGTTACTGTTTTCTGCACAAAAGCGATTCTGCGAAGCAATGTGAACACTTCTGCTTCCCAGGCACAGAGAAGGTGCTAGCAGGGAATGCTCTGCCTGCCTTTCCCCAGGGCTCTGCAAGCTCTCCAGGACAACAGCAAATCTGGGGCTCTGTGCTTTCTTTCGTTCTGAACAAGTTTTAGTGTTTTCTGCACAAAAGCGATTCTGCGAAGCAATGTGAACACTTCTGCTTCCCAGGCACAGAGAAGGTGCTAGCAGGGAATTCTCTGCCTGCCTTTCCCCAGTGCTCTGCAAGCTCTCCAGGACAACAGCAAATCTGGGGCTCTGTGCTTTCTTTCGTTCTGAACAAGTGTTACTGTTTTCTGCACAAAAGTGATTCTGCGAAGCAATGTGAACACTTCTGCTTCCCAGGCACAGAGAAGGTGCTAGCAGGGAATTCTCTGCCTGCCTTTCCCCAGTGCTCTGCAAGCTCTCCAGGACAACAACAAATCTGGGTCTCAGTGCTTTCTTTCGTTGTGAACACGTGTTACTGTTTTCTGAAAAAAATCGATTCTGCGCAGCAACGTGATCACTTCTGCTTCCCAGGCACAGAGAAGGTGCTAGCAGGGAATTCTCTGCCTGCCTTTCCCCAGTGCTCTGCAAGCTCTCCAGGACAACATAAAATCTGGGGCTCTGTGCTTTCTTTCGTTCTGAACAAGTGTTACTGTTTTCTGCACAAAAGCGATTCTGCGAAGCAATGTAAACACTTCTGCTTCCCAGGCACAGAGAAGATGCTAGCAGGGAATTCTATGCCTGCCTTTCCCCAGTGCTCTGCAAGCTCTCCAGGACAACAGCAAATCTGGGGCTCTGTGCTTTCTTTCGTTCTGAACAAGTGTTACTGTTTTCTGCACAAAAGTGATTCTGCACAGCAATGTGAACACTTCTGCTTCCCAGGCACAGAGAAGGTGCTAGCAGGGAAGGCTCTGCCTGCCTTTCCCCAGGGCTCTGCAAGCTCTCCAGGACAACATAAAATCTGGGGCTCTGTGCTTTCTTTCGTTCTGAACAAGTGTTACTGTTTTCTGCACAAAAGCGATTCTGCGAAGCAATGTGAACACTTCTGCTTCCCAGGCACAGAGAAGGTGCTAGCAGGGAATTCTCTGCCTGCCTTTCCCCAGGGCTCTGCAAGCTCTCCAGGACAACAGCAAATCTGGGGCTCTGTGCTTTCTTTCGTTCTGAACAAGTGTTACTGTTTTCTGCACAAAAGCGATTCTGCGAAGCAATGTGAACAGGCACAGAGAAGGTGCTAGCAGGGAATTCTCTGCCTGCCTTTCCCCAGTGCTCTGCAAGCTCTCCAGGACAACAACAAATCTGGGTCTCTGTGCTTTCTTTCGTTCTGAACAAGTGTTACTGTTTTCTGCACAAAAGCGATTCTGCGAAGCAATGTGAACAGGCACAGAGAAGGTGCTAGCAGGGAATTCTCTGCCTGCCTTTCCCCAGTGCTCTGCAAGCTCTCCAGGACAACAGCAGATCTGGGGCTCTGTGCTTTCTTTCGTTGTGAACAAGTGTTAGTGTTTTCTGCACAAAAGCGATTCTGCGATGTAATGTGAACACTTCTGCTTCCCAGGCACAGAGAAGGTGCTAGCAGGGAATGCTCTGCCTGCCTTTCCCCAGGGCTCTGCAAGCTCTCCAGGACAACAGCAAATCTGGGGCTCTGTGCTTTCTTTCGTTCTGAACAAGTGTTACTGTTTTCTGCACAAAAGCGATTCTGCGAAGCAATGTGAACAGGCACAGAGAAGGTGCTAGCAGGGAATTCTCTGCCTGCCTTTCCCCAGTGCTCTGCAAGCTCTCCAGGACAACAACAAATCTGGGTCTCTGTCCTTTCTTTCGTTCTGAACAAGTGTTACTGTTTTCTGCACAAAAGCGATTCTGCGAAGCAATGTGAACAGGCACAGAGAAGGTGCTAGCAGGGAATTCTCTGCCTGCCTTTCCCCAGTGCTCTGCAAGCTCTCCAGGACAACAGCAGATCTGGGGCTCTGTGCTTTCTTTCGTTGTGAACAAGTGTTACTGTTTTCTGCACAAAAGCGATTCTGCGAAGCAATGTGAACAGGCACAGAGAAGGTGCTAGCAGGGAATTCTCTGCCTGCCTTTCCCCAGTGCTCTGCAAGCTCTCCAGGACAACATAAAGTCTGGGGCTTTGTGCTTTCTTTCGTTGTGAACAAGTGTTACTGTTTTCTGCACAAAAGCGATTCTGCGAAGCAATGTGAACAGGCACAGAGAAGGTGCTAGCAGGGAATTCTCTGCCTGCCTTTCCCCAGTGCTCTGCAAGCTCTCCAGGACAACAACAAATCTGGGTCTCTGTCCTTTCTTTCGTTCTGAACAAGTGTTACTGTTTTCTGCACAAAAGCGATTCTGCGAAGCAATGTGAACAGGCACAGAGAAGGTGCTAGCAGGGAATTCTCTGCCTGCCTTTCCCCAGTGCTCTGCAAGCTCTCCAGGACAACAACAAATCTGGGTCTTAGTGCTTTCTTTCGTTGTGAACACGTGTTACTGTTTTCTGAAAAAAATCGATTCTGCGCAGCAACGTGAACACTTCTGCTTCCCAGGCACAGAGAAGGTGCTAGCAGGGAATTCTCTGCCTGCCTTTCCCCAGTGCTCTGCAAGCTCTCCAGGACAACATAAAATCTGGGGCTCTGTGCTTTCTTTCGTTCTGAACAAGTGTTACTGTTTTCTGCACAAAAGCGATTCTGCGAAGCAATGTGAACACTTCTAATTCCCAGGCACAGAGAAGGTGCTAGCAGGGAATTCTCTGCCTGCCTTTCCCCAGGGCTCTGCAAGCTCTCCAGGACAACAGCAAATCTGGGTCTCTGTGCTTTCTTTCGTTCTGAACAAGTGTTACTGTTTTCTGCACAAAAGCGATTCTGCGAAGCAATGTGAACAGGCACAGAGAAGGTGCTAGCAGGGAATTCTCTGCCTGCCTTTCCCCAGTGCTCTGCAAGCTCTCCAGGACAACAGCAAATCTGGGGCTCTGTGCTTTCTTTCGTTCTGAACAAGTGTTACTGTTTTCTGCACAAAAGCGATTCTGCGAAGCAATGTGAACAGGCACAGAGAAGGTGCTAGCAGGGAATTCTCTGCCTGCCTTCCCCCACTGCTCTGCAAGCTCTCCAGGACAACAGCAAATCTGGGGCTCTGTGCTTTCTTTCGTTCTGAACAAGTGTTACTGTTTTCTGCACAAAAGCGATTCTGCGAAGCAATGTGAACAGGCACAGAGAAGGTGCTAGCAGGGAATTCTCTGCCTGCCTTTCCCCAGTGCTCTGCAAGCTCTCCAGGACAACAGCAGATCTGGGGCTCTGTGCTTTCTTTCGTTGTGAACAAGTGTTACTGTTTTCTGCACAAAAGCGATTCTGCGAAGCAATGTGAACACTTCTGCTTCCCAGGCACAGAGAAGGTGCTAGCAGGGAATGCTCTGCCTGCCTTTCCCCAGGGCTCTGCAAGCTCTCCAGGACAACAGCAAATCTGGGGCTCTGTGCTTTCTTTCGTTCTGAACAAGTTTTAGTGTTTTCTGCACAAAAGCGATTCTGCGAAGCAATGTGAACACTTCTGCTTCCCAGGCACAGAGAAGGTGCTAGCAGGGAATTCTCTGCCTGCCTTTCCCCAGTGCTCTGCAAGCTCTCCAGGACAACAGCAAATCTGGGGCTCTGTGCTTTCTTTCGTTCTGAACAAGTGTTACTGTTTTCTGCACAAAAGTGATTCTGCGAAGCAATGTGAACACTTCTGCTTCCCAGGCACAGAGAAGGTGCTAGCAGGGAATTCTCTGCCTGCCTTTCCCCAGTGCTCTGCAAGCTCTCCAGGACAACAACAAATCTGGGTCTCAGTGCTTTCTTTCGTTGTGAACACGTGTTACTGTTTTCTGAAAAAAATCGATTCTGCGCAGCAACGTGATCACTTCTGCTTCCCAGGCACAGAGAAGGTGCTAGCAGGGAATTCTCTGCCTGCCTTTCCCCAGTGCTCTGCAAGCTCTCCAGGACAACATAAAATCTGGGGCTCTGTGCTTTCTTTCGTTCTGAACAAGTGTTACTGTTTTCTGCACAAAAGCGATTCTGCGAAGCAATGTAAACACTTCTGCTTCCCAGGCACAGAGAAGATGCTAGCAGGGAATTCTATGCCTGCCTTTCCCCAGTGCTCTGCAAGCTCTCCAGGACAACAGCAAATCTGGGGCTCTGTGCTTTCTTTCGTTCTGAACAAGTTTTAGTGTTTTCTGCACAAAAGTGATTCTGCACAGCAATGTGAACACTTCTGCTTCCCAGGCACAGAGAAGGTGCTAGCAGGGAAGGCTCTGCCTGCCTTTCCCCAGGGCTCTGCAAGCTCTCCAGGACAACATAAAATCTGGGGCTCTGTGCTTTCTTTCGTTCTGAACAAGTGTTACTGTTTTCTGCACAAAAGCGATTCTGCGAAGCAATGTGAACACTTCTGCTTCCCAGGCACAGAGAAGGTGCTAGCAGGGAATTCTCTGCCTGCCTTTCCCCAGGGCTCTGCAAGCTCTCCAGGACAACAGCAAATCTGGGGCTCTGTGCTTTCTTTCGTTCTGAACAAGTTTTAGTGTTTTCTGCACAAAAGCGATTCTGCGAAGCAATGTGAACAGGCACAGAGAAGGTGCTAGCAGGGAATTCTCTGCCTGCCTTTCCCCAGTGCTCTGCAAGCTCTCCAGGACAACAACAAATCTGGGTCTCTGTGCTTTCTTTCGTTCTGAACAAGTGTTACTGTTTTCTGCACAAAAGCGATTCTGCGAAGCAATGTGAACAGGCACAGAGAAGGTGCTAGCAGGGAATTCTCTGCCTGCCTTTCCCCAGTGCTCTGCAAGCTCTCCAGGACAACAGCAGATCTGGGGCTCTGTGCTTTCTTTCGTTGTGAACAAGTGTTAGTGTTTTCTGCACAAAAGCGATTCTGCGATGTAATGTGAACACTTCTGCTTCCCAGGCACAGAGAAGGTGCTAGCAGGGAATGCTCTGCCTGCCTTTCCCCAGGGCTCTGCAAGCTCTCCAGGACAACAGCAAATCTGGGGCTCTGTGCTTTCTTTCGTTCTGAACAAGTGTTACTGTTTTCTGCACAAAAGCGATTCTGCGAAGCAATGTGAACAGGCACAGAGAAGGTGCTAGCAGGGAATTCTCTGCCTGCCTTTCCCCAGTGCTCTGCAAGCTCTCCAGGACAACAGCAAATCTGGGGCGCTGTGCTTTCGTTCGTTCTGAACAAGTGTTAGTGTTTTCTGCACAAAAGCGATTCTGCGAAGCAATGTGAACACTTCTGCTTCCCAGGCACAGAGAAGGTGCTAGCAGGGAATTCTCTGCCTGCCTTTCCCCAGTGCTCTGCAAGCTCTCCAGGACAACAACAAATCTGGGTCTTAGTGCTTTCTTTCGTTGTGAACACGTGTTACTGTTTTCTGAAAAAAATCGATTCTGCGCAGCAACGTGAACACTTCTGCTTCCCAGGCACAGAGAAGGTGCTAGCAGGGAATTCTCTGCCTGCCTTTCCCCAGTGCTCTGCAAGCTCTCCAGGACAACATAAAATCTGGGGCTCTGTGCTTTCTTTCGTTGTGAACAAGTGTTACTGTTTTCTGCACAAAAGCGATTCTGCGAAGCAATGTGAACACTTCTGATTCCCAGGCACAGAGAAGGTGCTAGCAGGGAATTCTCTGCCTGCCTTTCACCAGGGCTCTGCAAGCTCTCCAGGACAACAGCAAATCTGGGGCTCTGTGCTTTCTTTCGTTCTGAACAAGTGTTACTGTTTTCTGCACAAAAGCGATTCTGCGAAGCAATGTGAACAGGCACAGAGAAGGTGCTAGCAGGGAATTCTCTGCCTGCCTTTCCCCAGTGCTCTGCAAGCTCTCCAGGACAACAACAAATCTGGGTCTCTGTCCTTTCTTTCGTTCTGAACAAGTGTTACTGTTTTCTGCACAAAAGCGATTCTGCGAAGCAATGTGAACAGGCACAGAGAAGGTGCTAGCAGGGAATTCTCTGCCTGCCTTTCCCCAGTGCTCTGCAAGCTCTCCAGGACAACAGCAGATCTGGGGCTCTGTGCTTTCTTTCGTTGTGAACAAGTGTTACTGTTTTCTGCACAAAAGCGATTCTGCGAAGCAATGTGAACAGGCACAGAGAAGGTGCTAGCAGGGAATTCTCTGCCTGCCTTTCCCCAGTGCTCTGCAAGCTCTCCAGGACAACATAAAGTCTGGGGCTTTGTGCTTTCTTTCGTTGTGAACAAGTGTTACTGTTTTCTGCACAAAAGCGATTCTGCGAAGCAATGTGAACAGGCACAGAGAAGGTGCTAGCAGGGAATTCTCTGCCTGCCTTTCCCCAGTGCTCTGCAAGCTCTCCAGGACAACAACAAATCTGGGTCTCTGTCCTTTCTTTCGTTCTGAACAAGTGTTACTGTTTTCTGCACAAAAGCGATTCTGCGAAGCAATGTGAACAGGCACAGAGAAGGTGCTAGCAGGGAATTCTCTGCCTGCCTTTCCCCAGTGCTCTGCAAGCTCTCCAGGACAACAGCAGATCTGGGGCTCTGTGCTTTCTTTCGTTGTGAACAAGTGTTACTGTTTTCTGCACAAAAGCGATTCTGCGAAGCAATGTGAACACTTCTGCTTCCCAGGCACAGAGAAGGTGCTAGCAGGGAATGCTCTGCCTGCCTTTCCCCAGGGCTCTGCAAGCTCTCCAGGACAACAGCAAATCTGGGGCTCTGTGCTTTCTTTCGTTCTGAACAAGTGTTACTGTTTTCTGCACAAAAGCGATTCTGCGAAGCAATGTGAACAGGCACAGAGAAGGTGCTAGCAGGGAATTCTCTGCCTGCCTTTCCCCAGGGCTCTGCAAGCTCTCCAGGACAACATAAAATCTGGGGCTCTGTGCTTTCTTTCGTTCTGAACAAGTGTTACTGTTTTCTGCACAAAAGCGATTCTGCGAAGCAATGTGAACACTTCTGCTTCCCAGGCACAGAGAAGGTGCTAGCAGGGAATTCTATGCCTGCCTTTCCCCAGTGCTCTGCAAGCTCTCCAGGACAACATAAAATCTGGGGCTCTGTGCTTTCTTTCGTTCTGAACAAGTTTTAGTGTTTTCTGCACAAAAGCGATTCTGCGAAGCAATGTGAACACTTCTGCTTCCCACGCACAGAGAAGGTGCTAGCAGGGAATTCTCTGCCTGCCTTTCCCCAGTGCTCTGCAAGCTCTCCAGGACAACAACAAATCTGGGTCTTAGTGCTTTCTTTCGTTGTGAACACGTGTTACTGTTTTCTGAAAAAAATCGATTCTGCGCAGCAATGTGAACACTTCTGCTTCCCAGGCACAGAGAAGGTGCTAGCAGGGAATTCTCTGCCTGCCTTTCCCCAGTGCTCTGCAAGCTCTCCAGGACAACAGCAAATCTGGGGCTCTGTGCTTTCTTTCGTTCTGAACAAGTGTTACTGTTTTCTGCACAAAAGCGATTCTGCGAAGCAATGTGAACAGGCACAGAGAAGGTGCTAGCAGGGAATTCTCTGCCTGCCTTTCCCCAGTGCTCTGCAAGCTCTCCAGGACAACAGCAAATCTGGGGCTCTGTGCTTTCGTTCGTTCTGAACAAGTGTTAGTGTTTTCTGCACAAAAGCGATTCTGCGAAGCAATGTGAACACTTCTTCCCAGGCACAGAGAAGGTGTTAGCAGGGAATTCTCTGCCTGCCTTTCCCCAGGGCTCTGCAAGCTCTCCAGGACAACAGCAAATCTGGGGCTCTGTGCTTTCTTTCGTTCTGAACAAGTGTTACTGTTTTCTGCACAAAAGCGATTCTGCGAAGCAATGTGAACAGGCACAGAGAAGGTGCTAGCAGGGAATTCTATGCCTGCCTTTCCCCAGTGCTCTGCAAGCTCTCCAGGACAACAGCAAATCTGGGGCTCTGTGCTTTCTTTCGTTCTGAACAAGTGTTACTGTTTTCTGCACAAAAGCGATTCTGCGAAGCAATGTGAACAGGCACAGAGAAGGTGCTAGCAGGGAATTCTCTGCCTGCCTTTCCCCAGTGCTCTGCAAGCTCTCCAGGACAACAGCAAATCTGGGGCTCTGTGCTTTCGTTCGTTCTGAACAAGTGTTAGTGTTTTCTGCACAAAAGCGATTCTGCGAAGCAATGTGAACACTTCTTCTTCCCAGGCACAGAGAAGGTGTTAGCAGGGAATTCTCTGCCTGCCTTTCCCTAGTGCTCTGCAAGCTCTCCAGGACAACATAAAATCTGTGGCTCTGTGCTTTCTTTCGTTCTGAACAAGTGTTACTGTTTTCTGCACAAAAGCGATTCTGCCAAGCAATGTGAACAGGCACAGAGAAGGTGCTAGCAGGGAATTCTCTGCCTGCCTTTCCCCAGTGCTCTGCAAGCTCTCAAGGACAACAGCAAATCTGGGGCTCTGTGCTTTCTTTCGTTCTGAACAAGTGTTACTGTTTTCTGCACAAAAGCGATTCTGCGAAGCAATGTGAACACTTCTGCTTCCCAGGCACAGTGAAGGTGCTAGCAGGGAATTCTCTGCCTGCCTTTCCCCAGGGCTCTGCAAGCTCTCCAGGACAACATAAAGTCTGGAGCTCTGTGCTTTCTTTCGTTCTGAACAAGTGTTACTGTTTTCTGCACAAAAGCGATTCTGCGAAGCAATGTGAACAGGCACAGAGATGGTGCTAGCAGGGAATTCTCTGCCTGCCTTTCCCCAGTGCTCTGCAAGCTCTCCAGGACAACAACAAATCTGGGTCTCTGTCCTTTCTTTCGTTCTGAACAAGTGTTACTGTTTTCTGCACAAAAGCGATTCTGCGAAGCAATGTGAACAGGCACAGAGAAGGTGCTAGCAGGGAATTCTCTGCCTGCCTTTCCCCAGTGCTCTGCAAGCTCTCCAGGACAACATAAAATCTGGGGCTCTGTGCTTTCTTTCGTTGTGAACAAGTGTTACTGTTTTCTGCACAAAAGCGATTCTGCGAAGCAATGTGAACACTTCTGATTCCCAGGCACAGAGAAGGTGCTAGCAGGGAATTCTCTGCCTGCCTTTCCCCAGGGCTCTGCAAGCTCTCCAGGACAACAGCAAATCTGGGGCTCTGTGCTTTCTTTCGTTCTGAACAAGTGTTACTGTTTTCTGCACAAAAGCGATTCTGCGAAGCAATGTGAACAGGCACAGAGAAGGTGCTAGCAGGGAATTCTCTGCCTGCCTTTCCCCAGTGCTCTGCAAGCTCTCCAGGACAACAACAAATCTGGGTCTCTGTCCTTTCTTTCGTTCTGAACAAGTGTTACTGTTTTCTGCACAAAAGCGATTCTGCGAAGCAATGTGAACAGGCACAGAGAAGGTGCTAGCAGGGAATTCTCTGCCTGCCTTTCCCCAGTGCTCTGCAAGCTCTCCAGGACAACAGCAGATCTGGGGCTCTGTGCTTTCTTTCGTTGTGAACAAGTGTTACTGTTTTCTGCACAAAAGCGATTCTGCGAAGCAATGTGAACACTTCTGCTTCCCAGGCACAGAGAAGGTGCTAGCAGGGAATGCTCTGCCTGCCTTTCCCCAGGGCTCTGCAAGCTCTCCAGGACAACAGCAAATCTGGGGCTCTGTGCTTTCTTTCGTTCTGAACAAGTGTTACTGTTTTCTGCACAAAAGCGATTCTGCGAAGCAATGTGAACAGGCACAGAGAAGGTGCTAGCAGGGAATTCTCTGCCTGCCTTTCCCCAGTGCTCTGCAAGCTCTCCAGGACAACAGCAAATCTGGGGCTCTGTGCTTTCTTTCGTTCTGAACAAGTGTTACTGTTTTCTGCACAAAAGCGATTCTGCGAAGCAATGTGAACACTTCTTCTTCCCAGGCACAGAGAAGGTGTTAGCAGGGAATTCTCTGCCTGCCTTTCCCCAGGGCTCTGCAAGCTCTCCAGGACAACAACAAATCTGGGGCTCTGTGCTTTCTTTCGTTCTGAACAAGTGTTACTGTTTTCTGCACAAAAGCGATTCTGCGAAGCAATGTGAACAGGCACAGAGAAGGTGCTAGCAGGGAATTCTCTGCCTGCCTTTCCCCAGTGCTCTGCAAGCTCTCCAGGACAACAGCAAATCTGGGGCTCTGTGCTTTCTTTCGTTCTGAACAAGTGTTACTGTTTTCTGCACAAAAGCGATTCTGCGAAGCAATGTGAACAGGCACAGAGAAGGTGCTAGCAGGGAATTCTCTGCCTGCCTTTCCCCAGTGCTCTGCAAGCTCTCCAGGACAACAGCAAATCTGGGGCTCTGTGCTTTCTTTCGTTCTGAACAAGTGTTACTGTTTTCTGCACAAAAGCGATTCTGCGAAGCAATGTGAACAGGCACAGAGAAGGTGCTAGCAGGGAATTCTCTGCCTGCCTTTCCCCAGTGCTCTGCAAGCTCTCCAGGACAACAGCAAATCTGGGGCTCTGTGCTTTCTTTCGTTCTGAACAAGTGTTACTGTTTTCTGCACAAAAGCGATTCTGCACAGCAATGTGAACACTTCTGCTTCCCAGGCACAGAGAAGGTGCTAGCAGGGAATGCTCTGCCTGCCTTTCCCCAGGGCTCTGCAAGCTCTCCAGGACAACAGCAGATCTGGGGCTCTGTGCTTTCTTTCGTTCTGAACAAGTGTTACTGTTTTCTGCACAAAAGCGATTCTGCGAAGCAATGTGAACAGGCACAGAGAAGGTGCTAGCAGGGAATTCTCTGCCTGCCTTTCCCCAGGGCTCTGCAAGCTCTCCAGGACAACATAAAATCTGGGGCTCTGTGCTTTCTTTCGTTCTGAACAAGTGTTACTGTTTTCTGCACAAAAGCGATTCTGCGAAGCAATGTGAACACTTCTGCTTCCCACGCACAGAGAAGGTGCTAGCAGGGAATTCTCTGCCTGCCTTTCCCCAGTGCTCTGCAAGCTCTCCAGGACAACAACAAATCTGGGTCTTAGTGCTTTCTTTCGTTGTGAACACGTGTTACTGTTTTCTGAAAAAAATCGATTCTGCGCAGCAACGTGAACACTTCTGCTTCCCAGGCACAGAGAAGGTGCTAGCAGGGAATTCTCTGCCTGCCTTTCCCCAGTGCTCTGCAAGCTCTCCAGGACAACAGCAAATCTGGGGCTCTGTGCTTTCTTTCGTTCTGAACAAGTGTTACTGTTTTCTGCACAAAAGCGATTCTGCGAAGCAATGTGAACACTTCTAATTCCCAGGCACAGAGAAGGTGCTAGCAGGGAATTCTCTGCCTGCCTTTCCCCACTGCTCTGCAAGCTCTCCAGGACAACAGCAAATCTGGGTCTCTGTGCTTTCTTTCGTTCTGAACAAGTGTTACTGTTTTCTGCACAAAAGCGATTCTGCGAAGCAATGTGAACAGGCACAGAGAAGGTGCTAGCAGGGAATTCTCTGCCTGCCTTTCCCCAGTGCTCTGCAAGCTCTCCAGGACAACAACAAATCTGGGTCTCTGTGCTTTCTTTCGTTGTGAACAAGTGTTACTGTTTTCTGCACAAAAGCGATTCTGCGAAGCAATGTGAACAGGCACAGAGAAGGTGCTAGCAGGGAATTCTCTGCCTGCCTTTCCCCAGTGCTCTGCAAGCTCTCCAGGACAACAGCAGATCTGGGGCTCTGTGCTTTCTTTCGTTGTGAACAAGTGTTACTGTTTTCTGCACAAAAGCGATTCTGCGATGTAATGTGAACACTTCTGCTTCCCAGGCACAGAGAAGGTGCTAGCAGGGAATGCTCTGCCTGCCTTTCCCCAGGGCTCTGCAAGCTCTCCAGGACAACAGCAAATCTGGGGCTCTGTGCTTTCTTTCGTTCTGAACAAGTGTTACTGTTTTCTGCACAAAAGCGATTCTGCGAAGCAATGTGAACAGGCACAGAGAAGGTGCTAGCAGGGAATTCTCTGCCTGCCTTTCCCCAGTGCTCTGCAAGCTCTCCAGGACAACAGCAAATCTGGGGCTCTGTGCTTTCGTTCGTTCTGAACAAGTGTTAGTGTTTTCTGCACAAAAGCGATTCTGCGAAGCAATGTGAACACTTCTTCCCAGGCACAGAGAAGGTGTTAGCAGGGAATTCTCTGCCTGCCTTTCCCCAGGGCTCTGCAAGCTCTCCAGGACAACATAAAATCTGGGGCTCTGTGCTTTCTTTCGTTCTGAACAAGTGTTACTGTTTTCTGCACAAAAGCGATTCTGCGAAGCAATGTGAACAGGCACAGAGAAGGTGCTAGCAGGGAATTCTATGCCTGCCTTTCCCCAGTGCTCTGCAAGCTCTCCAGGACAACAGCAAATCTGGGGCTCTGTGCTTTCTTTCGTTCTGAACAAGTGTTACTGTTTTCTGCACAAAAGCGATTCTGCGAAGCAATGTGAACAGGCACAGAGAAGGTGCTAGCAGGGAATTCTCTGCCTGCCTTTCCCCAGTGCTCTGCAAGCTCTCCAGGACAACAGCAAATCTGGGGCTCTGTGCTTTCGTTCGTTCTGAACAAGTGTTAGTGTTTTCTGCACAAAAGCGATTCTGCGAAGCAATGTGAACACTTCTTCTTCCCAGGCACAGAGAAGGTGTTAGCAGGGAATTCTCTGCCTGCCTTTCCCCAGGGCTCTGCAAGCTCTCCAGGACAACATAAAATCTGTGGCTCTGTGCTTTCTTTCGTTCTGAACAAGTGTTACTGTTTTCTGCACAAAAGCGATTCTGCCAAGCAATGTGAACAGGCACAGAGAAGGTGCTAGCAGGGAATTCTCTGCCTGCCTTTCCCCAGTGCTCTGCAAGCTCTCAAGGACAACAGCAAATCTGGGGCTCTGTGCTTTCTTTCGTTCTGAACAAGTGTTACTGTTTTCTGCACAAAAGCGATTCTGCGAAGCAATGTGAACACTTCTGCTTCCCAGGCACAGTGAAGGTGCTAGCAGGGAATTCTCTGCCTCCCTTTCCCCAGGGCTCTGCAAGCTCTCCAGGACAACATAAAGTCTGGAGCTCTGTGCTTTCTTTCGTTCTGAACAAGTGTTACTGTTTTCTGCACAAAAGCGATTCTGCGAAGCAATGTGAACAGGCACAGAGATGGTGCTAGCAGGGAATTCTCTGCCTGCCTTTCCCCAGTGCTCTGCAAGCTCTCCAGGACAACAACAAATCTGGGTCTCTGTCCTTTCTTTCGTTCTGAACAAGTGTTACTGTTTTCTGCACAAAAGCGATTCTGCGAAGCAATGTGAACAGGCACAGAGAAGGTGCTAGCAGGGAATTCTCTGCCTGCCTTTCCCCAGTGCTCTGCAAGCTCTCCAGGACAACATAAAATCTGGGGCTCTGTGCTTTCTTTCGTTGTGAACAAGTGTTACTGTTTTCTGCACAAAAGCGATTCTGCGAAGCAATGTGAACACTTCTGATTCCCAGGCACAGAGAAGGTGCTAGCAGGGAATTCTCTGCCTGCCTTTCCCCAGGGCTCTGCAAGCTCTCCAGGACAACAGCAAATCTGGGGCTCTGTGCTTACTTTCGTTCTGAACAAGTGTTACTGTTTTCTGCACAAAAGCGATTCTGCGAAGCAATGTGAACAGGCACAGAGAAGGTGCTAGCAGGGAATTCTCTGCCTGCCTTTCCCCAGTGCTCTGCAAGCTCTCCAGGACAACAACAAATCTGGGTCTCTGTCCTTTCTTTCGTTCTGAACAAGTGTTACTGTTTTCTGCACAAAAGCGATTCTGCGAAGCAATGTGAACAGGCACAGAGAAGGTGCTAGCAGGGAATTCTCTGCCTGCCTTTCCCCAGTGCTCTGCAAGCTCTCCAGGACAACAGCAGATCTGGGGCTCTGTGCTTTCTTTCGTTGTGAACAAGTGTTACTGTTTTCTGCACAAAAGCGATTCTGCGAAGCAATGTGAACACTTCTGCTTCCCAGGCACAGAGAAGGTGCTAGCAGGGAATGCTCTGCCTGCCTTTCCCCAGGGCTCTGCAAGCTCTCCAGGACAACAGCAAATCTGGGGCTCTGTGCTTTCTTTCGTTCTGAACAAGTGTTACTGTTTTCTGCACAAAAGCGATTCTGCGAAGCAATGTGAACAGGCACAGAGAAGGTGCTAGCAGGGAATTCTCTGCCTGCCTTTCCCCAGTGCTCTGCAAGCTCTCCAGGACAACAGCAAATCTGGGGCTCTGTGCTTTCTTTCGTTCTGAACAAGTGTTACTGTTTTCTGCACAAAAGCGATTCTGCGAAGCAATGTGAACACTTCTTCTTCCCAGGCACAGAGAAGGTGTTAGCAGGGAATTCTCTGCCTGCCTTTCCCCAGGGCTCTGCAAGCTCTCCAGGACAACATAAAATCTGGGGCTCTGTGCTTTCTTTCGTTCTGAACAAGTGTTACTGTTTTCTGCACAAAAGCGATTCTGCGAAGCAATGTGAACAGGCACAGAGAAGGTGCTAGCAGGGAATTCTCTGCCTGCCTTTCCCCAGTGCTCTGCAAGCTCTCCAGGACAACAGCAAATCTGGGGCTCTGTGCTTTCTTTCGTTCTGAACAAGTGTTACTGTTTTCTGCACAAAAGCGATTCTGCGAAGCAATGTGAACAGGCACAGAGAAGGTGCTAGCAGGGAATTCTCTGCCTGCCTTTCCCCAGTGCTCTGCAAGCTCTCCAGGACAACAGCAAATCTGGGGCTCTGTGCTTTCTTTCGTTCTGAACAAGTGTTACTGTTTTCTGCACAAAAGCGATTCTGCGAAGCAATGTGAACAGGCACAGAGAAGGTGCTAGCAGGGAATTCTCTGCCTGCCTTTCCCCAGTGCTCTGCAAGCTCTCCAGGACAACAGCAAATCTGGGGCTCTGTGCTTTCTTTCGTTGTGAACACGTGTTACTGTTTTCTGCACAAAAGTGATTCTGCACAGCAATGTGAACACTTCTGCTTCCCACGCACAGAGAAGGTGCTAGCAGGGAATGCTCTGCCTGCCTTTCCCCAGGGCTCTGCAAGCTCTCCAGGACAACAGCAGATCTGGGGCTCTGTGCTTTCGTTCGTTCTGAACAAGTGTTAGTGTTTTCTGCACAAAAGCGATTCTGCGAAGCAATGTGAACACTTCTTCTTCCCAGGCACAGAGAAGGTGTTAGCAGGGAATTCTCTGCCTGCCTTTCCCAAGGGCTCTGCAAGCTCTCCAGGACAACATAAAATCTGGGGCTCTGTGCTTTCTTTCGTTCTGAACAAGTGTTACTGTTTTCTGCACAAAAGCGATTCTGCGAAGCAATGTGAACAGGCACAGAGAAGGTGCTAGCAGGGAATTCTCTGCCTGCCTTTCCCCAGTGCTCTGCAAGCTCTCCAGGACAACAGCAAATCTGGGGCTCTGTGCTTTCTTTCGTTCTGAACAAGTTTTACTGTTTTCTGCACAAAAGTGATTCTGCACAGCAATGTGAACACTTCTGCTTCCCAGGCACAGAGAAGGTGCTAGCAGGGAATGCTCTGCCTGCCTTTCCCCAGGGCTCTGCAAGCTATCCAGGACAACAGCAGATCTGGGGCTCTGTGCTTTCTTTCGTTGTGAACAAGTGTTACTGTTTTCTGCACAAAAGCGATTCTGCGAAGTAATGTGAACACTTCTGCTTCCCAGGCACAGAGAAGGTGCTAGCAGGGAATTCTCTGCCTGCCTTTCCCCAGTGCTCTGCAAGCTCTCCAGGACAACATAAAATCTGGGTCTCTGTCCTTTCTTTCGTTCTGAACAAGTGTTACTGTTTTCTGCACAAAAGCGATTCTGCGCAGCAACGTGAACACTTCTGCTTCCCAGGCACAGAGAAGGTGCTAGAAGGGAATTCTCTGCCTGCCTTTCCCCAGTGCTCTGCAAGCTCTCCAGGACAACATAAAATCTGGGGCTCTGTGCTTTCTTTCGTTCTGAACAAGTGTTACTGTTTTCTGCACAAAAGCGATTCTGCGAAGCAATGTGAACACTTCTGCTTCCCAGGCACAGAGAAGGTGCTAGCAGGGAATTCTCTGCCTGCCTTTCCCCAGGGCTCTGCAAGCTCTCCAGGACAACAGCAAATCTGGGGCTCTGTGCTTACTTTCGTTCTGAACAAGTGTTACTGTTTTCTGCACAAAAGCGATTCTGCGAAGCAATGTGAACAGGCACAGAGAAGGTGCTAGCAGGGAATTCTCTGCCTGCCTTTCCCCAGTGCTCTGCAAGCTCTCCAGGACAACAACAAATCTGGGTCTCTGTCCTTTCTTTCGTTCTGAACAAGTGTTACTGTTTTCTGCACAAAAGCGATTCTGCGAAGCAATGTGAACAGGCACAGAGAAGGTGCTAGCAGGGAATTCTCTGCCTGCCTTTCCCCAGTGCTCTGCAAGCTCTCCAGGACAACAGCAAATCTGGGGCTCTGTGCTTTCTTTCGTTGTGAACACGTGTTACTGTTTTCTGCACAAAAGTGATTCTGCACAGCAATGTGAACACTTCTGCTTCCCACGCACAGAGAAGGTGCTAGCAGGGAATGCTCTGCCTGCCTTTCCCCAGGGCTCTGCAAGCTCTCCAGGACAACAGCAGATCTGGGGCTCTGTGCTTTCGTTCGTTCTGAACAAGTGTTAGTGTTTTCTGCACAAAAGCGATTCTGCGAAGCAATGTGAACACTTCTTCTTCCCAGGCACAGAGAAGGTGTTAGCAGGGAATTCTCTGCCTGCCTTTCCCAAGGGCTCTGCAAGCTCTCCAGGACAACATAAAATCTGGGGCTCTGTGCTTTCTTTCGTTCTGAACAAGTGTTACTGTTTTCTGCACAAAAGCGATTCTGCGAAGCAATGTGAACAGGCACAGAGAAGGTGCTAGCAGGGAATTCTATGCCTGCCTTTCCCCAGTGCTCTGCAAGCTCTCCAGGACAACAGCAAATCTGGGGCTCTGTGCTTTCTTTCGTTCTGAACAAGTTTTACTGTTTTCTGCACAAAAGTGATTCTGCACAGCAATGTGAACACTTCTGCTTCCCAGGCACAGAGAAGGTGTTAGCAGGGAATTCTCTGCCTGCCTTTCCCAAGGGCTCTGCAAGCTCTCCAGGACAACATAAAATCTGGGGCTCTGTGCTTTCTTTCGTTCTGAACAAGTGTTACTGTTTTCTGCACAAAAGCGATTCTGCGAAGCAATGTGAACAGGCACAGAGAAGGTGCTAGCAGGGAATTCTCTGCCTGCCTTTCCCCAGTGCTCTGCAAGCTCTCCAGGACAACAACAAATCTGGGTCTCTGTCCTTTCTTTCGTTCTGAACAAGTGTTACTGTTTTCTGCACAAAAGCGATTCTGCGAAGCAACGTGAACACTTCTGCTTCCCAGGCACAGAGAAGGTGCTAGCAGGGAATTCTCTGCCTGCCTTTCCCCAGGGCTCTGCAAGCTCTCCAGGACAACAGCAAATCTGGGGCTCTGTGCTTACTTTCGTTCTGAACAAGTTTTAGTGTTTTCTGCACAAAAGCGATTCTGCGAAGCAATGTGAACACTTCTGCTTCCCAGGCACAGAGAAGGTGCTAGCAGGGAATTCTCTGCCTGCCTTTCCCCAGGGCTCTGCAAGCTCTCCAGGACAACAACAAATCTGGGTCTCAGTGCTTTCTTTCGTTGTGAACACGTGTTACTGTTTCCTGAAAAAAAATCGATTCTGCGCAGCAACGTGAACACTTCTGCTTCCCAGGCACAGAGAAGGTGCTATCAGGGAATTCTCTGCCTGCCTTTCCCCAGTGCTCTGCAAGCTCTCCAGGACAACATAAAATCTGGGGCTCTGTGCTTTCTTTCGTTCTGAACAAGTGTTACTGTTTTCTGCACAAAAGCGATTCTGCGAAGCAATGTGAACACTTCTGCTTCCCAGGCACAGAGAAGGTGCTAGCAGGGAATTCTATGCCTGCCTTTCCCCAGTGCTCTGCAAGCTCTCCAGGACAACAGAAAATCTGGGGCTCTGTGCTTTCTTTCGTTCTGAACAAGTGTTACTGTTTTCTGCACAAAAGCGATTCTGCGAAGCAATGTGAACACTTCTGCTTCCCAGGCACAGAGAAGGTGCTAGCAGGGAATTCTCTGCCTGCCTTTCCCCAGTGCTCTGCAAGCTCTCCAGGACAACAACAAATCTGGGTCTTAGTGCTTTCTTTCGTTGTGAACACGTGTTACTGTTTTCTGAAAAAAATCGATTCTGCGCAGCAACGTGAACACTTCTGCTTCCCAGGCACAGAGAAGGTGCTAGCAGGGAATTCTCTGCCTGCCTTTCCCCAGTGCTCTGCAAGCTCTCCAGGACAACATAAAATCTGGGGCTCTGTGCTTTCTTTCGTTGTGAACAAGTGTTACTGTTTTCTGCACAAAAGCGATTCAGCGAAGCAATGTGAACACTTCTGATTCCCAGGCACAGAGAAGGTGCTAGCAGGGAATTCTCTGCCTGCCTTTCCCCAGGGCTCTGCAAGCTCTCCAGGACAACAGCAAATCTGGGGCTCTGTGCTTTCTTTCGTTCTGAACAAGTGTTACTGTTTTCTGCACAAAAGCGATTCTGCGAAGCAATGTGAACAGGCACAGAGAAGGTGCTAGCAGGGAATTCTCTGCCTGCCTTTCCCCAGTGCTCTGCAAGCTCTCCAGGACAACAACAAATCTGGGTCTCTGTCCTTTCTTTCGTTCTGAACAAGTGTTACTGTTTTCTGCACAAAAGCGATTCTGCGAAGCAATGTGAACAGGCACAGAGAAGGTGCTAGCAGGGAATTCTCTGCCTGCCTTTCCCCAGTGCTCTGCAAGCTCTCCAGGACAACAGCAAATCTGGGGCTCTGTGCTTTCGTTCGTTCTGAACAAGTGTTACTGTTTTCTGCACAAAAGCGATTCTGCGAAGGAATGTGAACACTTCTGATTCCCAGGCACAGAGAAGGTGCTAGCAGGGAATTCTCTGCCTGCCTTTCCCCAGGGCTCTGCAAGCTCTCCAGGACAACAGCAAATCTGGGGCTCTGTGCTTTCTTTCGTTCTGAACAAGTGTTAATGTTTTCTGCACAAAAGCGATTCTGCGAAGCAATGTGAACACTTCTGCTTCCCAGGCACAGAGAAGGTGCTAGCAGGGAATTCTATGCCTGCCTTTCCCCAGTGCTCTGCAAGCTCTCCAGGACAACATAAAATCTGGGGCTCTGTGCTTTCTTTCGTTCTGAACAAGTTTTAGTGTTTTCTGCACAAAAGCGATTCTGCGAAGCAATGTGAACACTTCTGCTTCCCACGCACAGAGAAGGTGCTAGCAGGGAATTCTCTGCCTGCCTTTCCCCAGTGCTCTGCAAGCTCTCCAGGACAACAACAAATCTGGGTCTTAGTGCTTTCTTTCGTTGTGAACACGTGTTACTGTTTTCTGAAAAAAATCGATTCTGCGCAGCAACGTGAACACTTCTGCTTCCCAGGCACAGAGAAGGTGCTAGCAGGGAATTCTCTGCCTGCCTTTCCCCAGTGCTCTGCAAGCTCTCCAGGACAACATAAAATCTGGGGCTCTGTGCTTTCTTTCGTTCTGAACAAGTGTTACTGTTTTCTGCACAAAAGCGATTCTGCGAAGCAATGTGAACACTTCTAATTCCCAGGCACAGAGAAGGTGCTAGCAGGGAATTCTCTGCCTGCCTTTCCCCAGGGCTCTGCAAGCTCTCCAGGACAACAGCAAATCTGGGGCTCTGTGCTTTCTTTCGTTCTGAACAAGTGTTACTGTTTTCTGCACAAAAGCGATTCTGCGAAGCAATGTGAACAGGCACAGAGAAGGTGCTAGCAGGGAATTCTCTGCCTGCCTTTCCCCAGTGCTCTGCAAGCTCTCCAGGACAACAGCAGATCTGGGGCTCTGTGCTTTCTTTCGTTGTGAACAAGTGTTACTGTTTTCTGCACAAAAGCGATTCTGCGATGTAATGTGAACACTTCTGCTTCCCAGGCACAGAGAAGGTGCTAGCAGGGAATGCTCTTCCTGCCTTTCCCCAGGGCTCTGCAAGCTCTCCAGGACAACAGCAAATCTGGGGCTCTGTGCTTTCTTTCGTTCTGAACAAGTGTTACTGTTTTCTGCACAAAAGTGATTCTGCGAAGCAATGTGAACAGGCACAGAGAAGGTGCTAGCAGGGAATTCTCTGCCTGCCTTTCCCCAGTGCTCTGCAAGCTCTCCAGGACAACAGCAAATCTGGGGCTCTGTGCTTTCGTTCGTTCTGAACAAGTGTTAGTGTTTTCTGCACAAAAGCGATTCTGCGAAGCAATGTGAACACTTCTTCCCAGGCACAGAGAAGGTGTTAGCAGGGAATTCTCTGCCTGCCTTTCCCCAGGGCTCTGCAAGCTCTCCAGGACAACATAAAATCTGGGGCTCTGTGCTTTCTTTCGTTCTGAACAAGTGTTACTGTTTTCTGCACAAAAGCGATTCTGCGAAGCAATGTGAACAGGCACAGAGAAGGTGCTAGCAGGGAATTCTCTGCCTGCCTTTCCCCAGTGCTCTGCAAGCTCTCCAGGACAACAGCAAATCTGGGGCTCTGTGCTTTCTTTCGTTCTGAACAAGTGTTACTGTTTTCTGCACAAAAGCGATTCTGCGAAGCAATGTGAACAGGCACAGAGAAGGTGCTAGCAGGGAATTCTCTGCCTGCCTTTCCCCAGTGCTCTGCAAGCTCTCCAGGACAACAGCAGATCTGGGGCTCTGTGCTTTCTTTCGTTCTGAACAAGTGTTACTGTTTTCTGCACAAAAGCGATTCTGCGAAGCAATGTGAACACTTCTGCTTCCCAGGCACAGAGAAGGTGCTAGCAGGGAATTCTCTGCCTGCCTTTCCCCAGTGCTCTGCAAGCTCTCCAGGACAACAGCAGATCTGGGGCTCTGTGCTTTCTTTCGTTCTGAACAAGTGTTACAGTTTTCTGCACAAAAGCGATTCTGCGAAGCAATGTGAACAGGCACAGAGAAGGTGCTAGCAGGGAATTCTCTGCCTGCCTTTCCCCAGTGCTCTGCAAGCTCTCCAGGACAACAGCAAATCTGGGGCTCTGTGCTTTCGTTCGTTCTGAACAAGTGTTAGTGTTTTCTGAAAAAAATCGATTCTGCGCAGCAACGTGAACACTTCTGCTTCCCAGGCACAGAGAAGGTGCTAGCAGGGAATTCTCTGCCTGCCTTTCCCCAGTGCTCTGCAAGCTCTCCAGGACAACATAAAATCTGGGGCTCTGTGCTTTCTTTCGTTCTGAACAAGTGTTACTGTTTTCTGCACAAAAGCGATTCTGCGAAGCAATGTGAACACTTCTGCTTCCCAGGCACAGAGAAGGTGCTAGCAGGGAATTCTCTGCCTGCCTTTCCCCAGGGCTCTGCAAGCTCTCCAGGACAACAGCAAATCTGGGGCTCTGTGCTTTCTTTCGTTCTGAACAAGTGTTACTGTTTTCTGCACAAAAGCGATTCTGCGAAGCAATGTGAACAGGCACAGAGAAGGTGCTAGCAGGGAATTCTCTGCCTGCCTTTCCCCAGTGCTCTGCAAGCTCTCCAGGACAACAACAAATCTGGGTCTCTGTGCTTTCTTTCGTTGTGAACAAGTGTTACTGTTTTCTGCACAAAAGCGATTCTGCGAAGCAATGTGAACACTTCTGCTTCCCAGGCACAGAGAAGGTGCTAGCAGGGAATGCTCTGCCTGCCTTTCCCCAGGGCTCTGCAAGCTCTCCAGGACAACAGCAAATCTGGGGCTCTGTGCTTTCTTTCGTTCTGAACAAGTGTTACTGTTTTCTGCACAAAAGCGATTCTGCGAAGCAATGTGAACAGGCACAGAGAAGGTGCTAGCAGGGAATTCTCTGCCTGCCTTTCCCCAGTGCTCTGCAAGCTCTCCAGGACAACAGCAAATCTGGGGCTCTGTGCTTTCGTTCGTTCTGAACAAGTGTTAGTGTTTTCTGCACAAAAGCGATTCTGCGAAGCAATGTGAACACTTGTGCTTCCCAGGCACAGAGAAGGTGTTAGCAGGGAATTCTCTGCCTGCCTTTCCCCAGGGCTCTGCAAGCTCTCCAGGACAACATAAAATCTGGGGCTCTGTGCTTTCTTTCGTTCTGAACAAGTGTTACTGTTTTCTGCACAAAAGCGATTCTGCGAAGCAATGTGAACAGGCACAGAGAAGGTGCTAGCAGGGAATTCTCTGCCTGCCTTTCCCCAGTGCTCTGCAAACTCTCAAGGACAACAGCAGATCTGGGGCTCTGTGCTTTCTTTCGTTCTGAACAAGTGTTACTGTTTTCTGCACAAAAGCGATTCTGCGAAGCAATGTGAACAGGCACAGAGAAGGTGCTAGCAGGGAATTCTCTGCCTGCCTTTCCCCAGTGCTCTGCAAGCTCTCCAGGACAACAGCAAATCTGGGGCTCTGTGCTTTCTTTCGTTGTGAACACGTGTTACTGTTTTCTGCACAAAAGTGATTCTGCACAGCAATGTGAACACTTCTGCTTCCCAGGCACAGAGAAGGTGCTACCAGGGAATGCTCTGCCTGCCTTTCCCCAGGGCTCTGCAAGCTCTCCAGGACAACAGCAGATCTGGGGCTCTGTGCTTTCTTTCATTGTGAACAAGTGTTACTGTTTTCTGCACAAAAGCGATTCTGCGAAGTAATGTGAACACTTCTGCTTCCCAGGCACAGGAAGGTGCTAGCAGGGAATGCTCTGCCTGCCTTTCCCCAGGGCTCTGCAAGCTCTCCAGGACAACAGCAAATCTGGGGCTCTGTGCTTTCTTTCGTTCTGAACAAGTGTTACTGTTTTCTGCACAAAAGCGATTCTGCGAAGCAATGTGAACAGGCACAGAGAAGGTGCTAGCAGGGAATTCTCTGCCTGCCTTTCCCCAGTGCTCTGCAAGCTCTCCAGGACAACAGCAAATCTGGGGCTCTGTGCTTTCGTTCGTTCTGAACAAGTGTTAGTGTTTTCTGCACAAAAGCGATTCTGCGAAGCAATGTGAACACTTCTTCTTCCCAGGCACAGAGAAGGTGTTAGCAGGGAATTCTCTGCCTGCCTTTCCCCAGGGCTCTGCAAGCTCTCCAGGACAACATAAAATCTGGGGCTCTGTGCTTTCTTTCGTTCTGAACAAGTGTTAGTGTTTTCTGCACAAAAGCGATTCTGCGAAGCAATGTGAACAGGCACAGAGAAGGTGCTAGCAGGGAATTCTCTGCCTGCCTTTCCCCAGTGCTCTGCAAGCTCTCCAGGACAACAGCAAATCTGGGGCTCTGTGCTTTCTTTCGTTCTGAACAAGTGTTACTGTTTTCTGCACAAAAGTGATTCTGCACAGCAATGTGAACACTTCTGCTTCCCAGGCACAGAGAAGGTGCTAGCAGGGAATGCTCTGCCTGCCTTTCCCCAGTGCTCTGCAAGCTCTCCAGGACAACAGCAGATCTGGGGCTCTGTGCTTTCTTTCGTTCTGAACAAGTGTTACTGTTTTCTGCACAAAAGCGATTCTGCGAAGTAATGTGAACACTTCTGCTTCCCAGGCACAGAGAAGGTGCTGGCAGGGAATTCTCTGCCTGCCTTTCCCCAGTGCTCTGCAAGCTCTCCAGGACAACAGCAAATCTGGGGCTCTGTGCTTTCTTTCGTTCTGAACAAGTGTTACTGTTTTCTGCACAAAAGCGATTCTGCGAAGCAATGTGAACACTTCTGCTTCCCAGGCACAGAGAAGGTGCTAGCAGGGAATTCTCTGCCTGCCTTTCCCCAGTGCTCTGCAAGCTCTCCAGGACAACAACAAATCTGGGTCTCTGTCCTTTCTTTCGTTCTGAACAAGTGTTACTGTTTTCTGCACAAAAGCGATTCTGCGAAGCAACGTGAACACTTCTGCTTCCCAGGCACAGAGAAGGTGCTAGCAGGGAATTCTCTGCCTGCCTTTCCCCAGGGCTCTGCAAGCTCTCCAGGACAACAGCAAATCTGGGGCTCTGTGCTTACTTTCGTTCTGAACAAGTTTTAGTGTTTTCTGCACAAAAGCGATTCTGCGAAGCAATGTGAACACTTCTGCTTCCCAGGCACAGAGAAGGTGCTAGCAGGGAATTCTCTGCCTGCCTTTCCCCAGGGCTCTGCAAGCTCTCCAGGACAACAACAAATCTGGGTCTCAGTGCTTTCTTTCGTTGTGAACACGTGTTACTGTTTCCTGAAAAAAAATCGATTCTGCGCAGCAACGTGAACACTTCTGCTTCCCAGGCACAGAGAAGGTGCTATCAGGGAATTCTCTGCCTGCCTTTCCCCAGTGCTCTGCAAGCTCTCCAGGACAACATAAAATCTGGGGCTCTGTGCTTTCTTTCGTTCTGAACAAGTGTTACTGTTTTCTGCACAAAAGCGATTCTGCGAAGCAATGTGAACACTTCTGCTTCCCAGGCACAGAGAAGGTGCTAGCAGGGAATTCTATGCCTGCCTTTCCCCAGTGCTCTGCAAGCTCTCCAGGACAACAGCAAATCTGGGGCTCTGTGCTTTCTTTCGTTCTGAACAAGTGTTACTGTTTTCTGCACAAAAGCGATTCTGCGAAGCAATGTGAACACTTCTGCTTCCCAGGCACAGAGAAGGTGCTAGCAGGGAATTCTCTGCCTGCCTTTCCCCAGTGCTCTGCAAGCTCTCCAGGACAACAACAAATCTGGGTCTTAGTGCTTTCTTTCGTTGTGAACACGTGTTACTGTTTTCTGAAAAAAATCGATTCTGCGCAGCAACGTGAACACTTCTGCTTCCCAGGCACAGAGAAGGTGCTAGCAGGGAATTCTCTGCCTGCCTTTCCCCAGTGCTCTGCAAGCTCTCCAGGACAACATAAAATCTGGGGCTCTGTGCTTTCTTTCGTTGTGAACAAGTGTTACTGTTTTCTGCACAAAAGCGATTCTGCGAAGCAATGTGAACACTTCTGATTCCCAGGCACAGAGAAGGTGCTAGCAGGGAATTCTCTGCCTGCCTTTCCCCAGGGCTCTGCAAGCTCTCCAGGACAACAGCAAATCTGGGGCTCTGTGCTTTCTTTCGTTCTGAACAAGTGTTACTGTTTTCTGCACAAAAGCGATTCTGCGAAGCAATGTGAACAGGCACAGAGAAGGTGCTAGCAGGGAATTCTCTGCCTGCCTTTCCCCAGTGCTCTGCAAGCTCTCCAGGACAACAACAAATCTGGGTCTCTGTCCTTTCTTTCGTTCTGAACAAGTGTTACTGTTTTCTGCACAAAAGCGATTCTGCGAAGCAATGTGAACAGGCACAGAGAAGGTGCTAGCAGGGAATTCTCTGCCTGCCTTTCCCCAGTGCTCTGCAAGCTCTCCAGGACAACAGCAAATCTGGGGCTCTGTGCTTTCGTTCGTTCTGAACAAGTGTTACTGTTTTCTGCACAAAAGCGATTCTGCGAAGGAATGTGAACACTTCTGATTCCCAGGCACAGAGAAGGTGCTAGCAGGGAATTCTCTGCCTGCCTTTCCCCAGGGCTCTGCAAGCTCTCCAGGACAACAGCAAATCTGGGGCTCTGTGCTTTCTTTCGTTCTGAACAAGTGTTAATGTTTTCTGCACAAAAGCGATTCTGCGAAGCAATGTGAACACTTCTGCTTCCCAGGCACAGAGAAGGTGCTAGCAGGGAATTCTATGCCTGCCTTTCCCCAGTGCTCTGCAAGCTCTCCAGGACAACATAAAATCTGGGGCTCTGTGCTTTCTTTCGTTCTGAACAAGTTTTAGTGTTTTCTGCACAAAAGCGATTCTGCGAAGCAATGTGAACACTTCTGCTTCCCACGCACAGAGAAGGTGCTAGCAGGGAATTCTCTGCCTGCCTTTCCCCAGTGCTCTGCAAGCTCTCCAGGACAACAACAAATCTGGGTCTTAGTGCTTTCTTTCGTTGTGAACACGTGTTACTGTTTTCTGAAAAAAATCGATTCTGCGCAGCAACGTGAACACTTCTGCTTCCCAGGCACAGAGAAGGTGCTAGCAGGGAATTCTCTGCCTGCCTTTCCCCAGTGCTCTGCAAGCTCTCCAGGACAACATAAAATCTGGGGCTCTGTGCTTTCTTTCGTTCTGAACAAGTGTTACTGTTTTCTGCACAAAAGCGATTCTGCGAAGCAATGTGAACACTTCTAATTCCCAGGCACAGAGAAGGTGCTAGCAGGGAATTCTCTGCCTGCCTTTCCCCAGGGCTCTGCAAGCTCTCCAGGACAACAGCAAATCTGGGGCTCTGTGCTTTCTTTCGTTCTGAACAAGTGTTACTGTTTTCTGCACAAAAGCGATTCTGCGAAGCAATGTGAACAGGCACAGAGAAGGTGCTAGCAGGGAATTCTCTGCCTGCCTTTCCCCAGTGCTCTGCAAGCTCTCCAGGACAACAACAAATCTGGGTCTCTGTGCTTTCTTTCGTTCTGAACAAGTGTTACTGTTTTCTGCACAAAAGCGATTCTGCGAAGCAATGTGAACAGGCACAGAGAAGGTGCTAGCAGGGAATTCTCTGCCTGCCTTTCCCCAGTGCTCTGCAAGCTCTCCAGGACAACAGCAGATCTGGGGCTCTGTGCTTTCTTTCGTTGTGAACAAGTGTTACTGTTTTCTGCACAAAAGCGATTCTGCGATGTAATGTGAACACTTCTGCTTCCCAGGCACAGAGAAGGTGCTAGCAGGGAATGCTCTTCCTGCCTTTCCCCAGGGCTCTGCAAGCTCTCCAGGACAACAGCAAATCTGGGGCTCTGTGCTTTCTTTCGTTCTGAACAAGTGTTACTGTTTTCTGCACAAAAGTGATTCTGCGAAGCAATGTGAACAGGCACAGAGAAGGTGCTAGCAGGGAATTCTCTGCCTGCCTTTCCCCAGTGCTCTGCAAGCTCTCCAGGACAACAGCAAATCTGGGGCTCTGTGCTTTCGTTCGTTCTGAACAAGTGTTAGTGTTTTCTGCACAAAAGCGATTCTGCGAAGCAATGTGAACACTTCTTCCCAGGCACAGAGAAGGTGTTAGCAGGGAATTCTCTGCCTGCCTTTCCCCAGGGCTCTGCAAGCTCTCCAGGACAACATAAAATCTGGGGCTCTGTGCTTTCTTTCGTTCTGAACAAGTGTTACTGTTTTCTGCACAAAAGCGATTCTGCGAAGCAATGTGAACAGGCACAGAGAAGGTGCTAGCAGGGAATTCTATGCCTGCCTTTCCCCAGTGCTCTGCAAGCTCTCCAGGACAACAGCAAATCTGGGGCTCTGTGCTTTCTTTCGTTCTGAACAAGTGTTACTGTTTTCTGCACAAAAGCGATTCTGCGAAGCAATGTGAACAGGCACAGAGAAGGTGCTAGCAGGGAATTCTCTGCCTGCCTTTCCCCAGTGCTCTGCAAGCTCTCCAGGACAACAGCAAATCTGGGGCTCTGTGCTTTCGTTCGTTCTGAACAAGTGTTAGTGTTTTCTGCACAAAAGCGATTCTGCGATGTAATGTGAACACTTCTGCTTCCCAGGCACAGAGAAGGTGCTAGCAGGGAATGCTCTGCCTGCCTTTCCCCAGGGCTCTGCAAGCTCTCCAGGACAACAGCAAATCTGGGGCTCTGTGCTTTCTTTCGTTCTGAACAAGTGTTACTGTTTTCTGCACAAAAGCGATTCTGCGAAGCAATGTGAACAGGCACAGAGAAGGTGCTAGCAGGGAATTCTCTGCCTGCCTTTCCCCAGTGCTCTGCAAGCTCTCCAGGACAACAGCAAATCTGGGGCTCTGTGCTTTCGTTCGTTCTGAACAAGTGTTAGTGTTTTCTGCACAAAAGCGATTCTGCGAAGCAATGTGAACACTTCTTCCCAGGCACAGAGAAGGTGTTAGCAGGGAATTCTCTGCCTGCCTTTCCCCAGGGCTCTGCAAGCTCTCCAGGACAACATAAAATCTGGGGCTCTGTGCTTTCTTTCGTTCTGAACAAGTGTTACTGTTTTCTGCACAAAAGCGATTCTGCCAAGCAATGTGAACAGGCACAGAGAAGGTGCTAGCAGGGAATTCTCTGCCTGCCTTTCCCCAGTGCTCTGCAAGCTCTCAAGGACAACAGCAAATCTGGGGCTCTGTGCTTTCTTTCGTTCTGAACAAGTGTTACTGTTTTCTGCACAAAAGCGATTCTGCGAAGCAATGTGAACACTTCTGCTTCCCAGGCACAGAGAAGGTGCTAGCAGGGAATTCTCTGCCTGCCTTTCCCCAGGGCTCTGCAAGCTCTCCAGGACAACATAAAGTCTGGAGCTCTGTGCTTTCTTTCGTTCTGAACAAGTGTTACTGTTTTCTGCACAAAAGCGATTCTGCGAAGCAATGTGAACAGGCACAGAGATGGTGCTAGCAGGGAATTCTCTGCCTGCCTTTCCCCAGTGCTCTGCAAGCTCTCCAGGACAACAACAAATCTGGGTCTCTGTCCTTTCTTTCGTTCTGAACAAGTGTTACTGTTTTCTGCACAAAAGCGATTCTGCGAAGCAATGTGAACAGGCACAGAGAAGGTGCTAGCAGGGAATTCTCTGCCTGCCTTTCCCCAGTGCTCTGCAAGCTCTCCAGGACAACATAAAATCTGGGGCTCTGTGCTTTCTTTCGTTGTGAACAAGTGTTACTGTTTTCTGCACAAAAGCGATTCTGCGAAGCAATGTGAACACTTCTGATTCCCAGGCACAGAGAAGGTGCTAGCAGGGAATTCTCTGCCTGCCTTTCCCCAGGGCTCTGCAAGCTCTCCAGGACAACAGCAAATCTGGGGCTCTGTGCTTTCTTTCGTTCTGAACAAGTGTTACTGTTTTCTGCACAAAAGCGATTCTGCGAAGCAATGTGAACAGGCACAGAGAAGGTGCTAGCAGGGAATTCTCTGCCTGCCTTTCCCCAGTGCTCTGCAAGCTCTCCAGGACAACAACAAATCTGGGTCTCTGTCCTTTCTTTCGTTCTGAACAAGTGTTACTGTTTTCTGCACAAAAGCGATTCTGCGAAGCAATGTGAACAGGCACAGAGAAGGTGCTAGCAGGGAATTCTCTGCCTGCCTTTCCCCAGTGCTCTGCAAGCTCTCCAGGACAACAGCAGATCTGGGGCTCTGTGCTTTCTTTCGTTGTGAACAAGTGTTACTGTTTTCTGCACAAAAGCGATTCTGCGAAGCAATGTGAACACTTCTGCTTCCCAGGCACAGAGAAGGTGCTAGCAGGGAATGCTCTGCCTGCCTTTCCCCAGGGCTCTGCAAGCTCTCCAGGACAACAGCAAATCTGGGGCTCTGTGCTTTCTTTCGTTCTGAACAAGTGTTACTGTTTTCTGCACAAAAGCGATTAAGCGAAGCAATGTGAACAGGCACAGAGAAGGTGCTAGCAGGGAATTCTCTGCCTGCCTTTCCCCAGTGCTCTGCAAGCTCTCCAGGACAACAGCAAATCTGGGGCTCTGTGCTTTCTTTCGTTCTGAACAAGTGTTACTGTTTTCTGCACAAAAGCGATTCTGTGAAGCAATGTGAACACTTCTTCTTCCCAGGCACAGAGAAGGTGTTAGCAGGGAATTCTCTGCCTGCCTTTCCCCAGGGCTCTGCAAGCTCTCCAGGACAACATAAAATCTGGGTCTCTGTGCTTTCTTTCGTTCTGAACAAGTGTTACTGTTTTCTGCACAAAAGCGATTCTGCGAAGCAATGTGAACAGGCACAGAGAAGGTGCTAGCAGGGAATTCTCTGCCTGCCTTTCCCCAGTGCTCTGCAAGCTCTCCAGGACAACAGCAAATCTGGGGCTCTGTGCTTTCTTTCGTTCTGAACAAGTGTTACTGTTTTCTGCACAAAAGCGATTCTGCGAAGCAATGTGAACAGGCACAGAGAAGGTGCTAGCAGGGAATTCTCTGCCTGCCTTTCCCCAGTGCTCTGCAAGCTCTCCAGGACAACAGCAAATCTGGGGCTCTGTGCTTTCTTTCGTTGTGAACACGTGTTACTGTTTTCTGCACAAAAGTGATTCTGCACAGCAATGTGAACACTTCTGCTTCCCAGGCACAGAGAAGGTGCTAGCAGGGAATGCTCTGCCTGCCTTTCCCCAGGGCTCTGCAAGCTCTCCAGGACAACAGCAGATCTGGGGCTCTGTGCTTTCTTTCGTTGTGAACAAGTGTTACTGTTTTCTGCACAAAAGCGATTCTGCGAAGCAATGTGAACACTTCTGCTTCCCAGGCACAGAGAAGGTGCTAGCAGGGAATGCTCTGCCTGCCTTTCCCCAGTGCTCTGCAAGCTCTCCAGGACAACAGCAAATCTGGGGCTCTGTGCTTTCTTTCGTTCTGAACAAGTGTTACTGTTTTCTGCACAAAAGCGATTCTGCAAAGCAATGTGAACAGGCACAGAGAAGGTGCTAGCAGGGAATTCTCTGCCTGCCTTTCCCCAGTGCTCTGCAAGCTCTCCAGGACAACAGCAAATCTGGGGCTCTGTGCTTTCGTTCGTTCTGAACAAGTGTTAGTGTTTTCTGCACAAAAGCGATTCTGCGAAGCAATGTGAACACTTCTGCTTCCCAGGCACAGAGAAGGTGTTAGCAGGGAATTCTCTGCCTGCCTTTCCCCAGGGCTCTGCAAGCTCTCCAGGACAACATAAAATCTGGGGCTCTGTGCTTTCTTTCGTTCTGAACAAGTGTTACTGTTTTCTGCACAAAAGCGATTCTGCGAAGCAATGTGAACAGGCACAGAGAAGGTGCTAGCAGGGAATTCTCTGCCTGCCTTTCCCCAGTGCTCTGCAAGCTCACCAGGACAACAGCAAATCTGGGGCTCTGTGCTTTCTTTCGTTCTGAACAAGTTTTACTGTTTTCTGCACAAAAGTGATTCTGCACAGCAATGTGAACACTTCTGCTTCCCAGGCACAGAGAAGGTGCTAGCAGGGAATGCTCTGCCTGCCTTTCCCCAGGGCTCTGCAAGCTATCCAGGACAACAGCAGATCTGGGGCTCTGTGCTTTCTTTCGTTGTGAACAAGTGTTACTGTTTTCTGCACAAAAGCGATTCTGCGAAGTAATGTGAACACTTCTGCTTCCCAGGCACAGAGAAGGTGCTAGCAGGGAATTCTCTGCCTGCCTTTCCCCAGTGCTCTGCAAGCTCTCCAGGACAACATAAAATCTGGGGCTCTGTGCTTTCTTTCGTTCTGAACAAGTGTTACTGTTTTCTGCACAAAAGCGATTCTGCGCAGCAACGTGAACACTTCTGCTTCCCAGGCACAGAGAAGGTGCTAGCAGGGAATTCTCTGCCTGCCTTTCCCCAGTGCTCTGCAAGCTCTCCAGGACAACATAAAATCTGGGGCTCTGTGCTTTCTTTCGTTCTGAACAAGTGTTACTGTTTTCTGCACAAAAGCGATTCTGCGAAGCAATGTGAACACTTCTGCTTCCCAGGCACAGAGAAGGTGCTAGCAGGGAATTCTCTGCCTGCCTTTCCCCAGGGCTCTGCAAGCTCTCCAGGACAACAGCAAATCTGGGGCTCTGTGCTTTCTTTCATTCTGAACAAGTGTTACTGTTTTCTGCACAAAAGCGATTCTGCGAAGCAATGTGAACAGGCACAGAGAAGGTGCTAGCAGGGAATTCTCTGCCTGCCTTTCCCCAGTGCTCTGCAAGCTCTCCAGGACAACAACAAATCTGGGTCTCTGTCCTTTCTTTCGTTCTGAACAAGTGTTACTGTTTTCTGCACAAAAGCGATTCTGCGAAGCAATGTGAACAGGCACAGAGAAGGTGCTAGCAGGGAATTCTCTGCCTGCCTTTCCCCAGTGCTCTGCAAGCTCTCCAGGACAACAGCAAATCTGGGGCTCTGTGCTTTCTTTCGTTCTGAACAAGTGTTACTGTTTTCTGCACAAAAGCGATTCTGCGAAGCAATGTGAACAGGCACAGAGAAGGTGCTAGCAGGGAATTCTCTGCCTGCCTTTCCCCAGGGCTCTGCAAGCTCTCCAGGACAACAGCAAATCTGGGGCTCTGTGCTTTCTTTCGTTCTGAACAAGTGTTACTGTTTTCTGCACAAAAGCGATTCTGCGAAGCAATGTGAACAGGCACAGAGAAGGTGCTAGCAGGGAATTCTCTGCCTGCCTTTCCCCAGTGCTCTGCAAGCTCTCCAGGACAACAACAAATCTGGGTCTCTGTCCTTTCTTTCGTTCTGAACAAGTGTTACTGTTTTCTGCACAAAAGCGATTCTGCGAAGCAATGTGAACAGGCACAGAGAAGGTGCTAGCAGGGAATTCTCTGCCTGCCTTTCCCCAGTGCTCTGCAAGCTCTCCAGGACAACAGCAGATCTGGGGCTCTGTGCTTTCTTTCGTTGTGAACAAGTGTTACTGTTTTCTGCACAAAAGCGATTCTGCGAAGCAATGTGAACACTTCTGCTTCCCAGGCACAGAGAAGGTGCTAGCAGGGAATTCTCTGCCTGCCTTTCCCCAGTGCTCTGCAAGCTCTCCAGGACAACAGCAAATCTGGGGCTCTGTGCTTTCTTTCGTTCTGAACAAGTGTTACTGTTTTCTGCACAAAAGCGATTCTGCGAAGCAATGTGAACAGGCACAGAGAAGGTGCTAGCAGGGAATTCTCTGCCTGCCTTTCCCCAGTGCTCTGCAAGCTCTCCAGGACAACAACAAATCTGGGTCTCTGTCCTTTCTTTCGTTCTGAACAAGTGTTAGTGTTTTCTGCACAAAAGCGATTCTGCGAAGCAATGTGAACACTTCTTCTTCCCAGGCACAGAGAAGGTGTTAGCAGGGAATTCTCTGCCTGCCTTTCCCCAGGGCTCTGCAAGCTCTCCAGGACAACAGCAAATCTGGGGCTCTGTGCTTTCTTTCGTTCTGAACAAGTGTTACTGTTTTCTGCACAAAAGCGATTCTGCGAAGCAATGTGAACAGGCACAGAGAAGGTGCTAGCAGGGAATTCTCTGCCTGCCTTTCCCCAGGGCTCTGCAAGCTATCCAGGACAACAGCAGATCTGGGGCTCTGTGCTTTCTTTCGTTCTGAACAAGTGTTACTGTTTTCTGCACAAAAGCGATTCTGCGAAGGAATGTGAACACTTCTGATTCCCAGGCACAGAGAAGGTGCTAGCAGGGAATTCTCTGCCTGCCTTTCCCCAGGGCTCTGCAAGCTCTCCAGGACAACAGCAAATCTGGGGCTCTGTGCTTTCTTTCGTTCTGAACAAGTGTTAGTGTTTTCTGCACAAAAGCGATTCTGCGCAGCAACGTGAACACTTCTGCTTCCCAGGCACAGAGAAGGTGCTAGCAGGGAATTCTCTGCCTGCCTTTCCCCAGTGCTCTGCAAGCTCTCCAGGACAACATAAAATCTGGGGCTCTGTGCTTTCTTTCGTTCTGAACAAGTGTTACTGTTTTCTGCACAAAAGCGATTCTGCGAAGCAATGTGAACACTTCTGCTTCCCAGGCACAGAGAAGGTGCTAGCAGGGAATTCTCTGCCTGCCTTTCCCCAGGGCTCTGCAAGCTCTCCAGGACAACAGCAAATCTGGGGCTCTGTGCTTTCTTTCGTTCTGAACAAGTGTTACTGTTTTCTGCACAAAAGCGATTCTGCGAAGCAATGTGAACAGGCACAGAGAAGGTGCTAGCAGGGAATTCTCTGCCTGCCTTTCCCCAGTGCTCTGCAAGCTCTCCAGGACAACAACAAATCTGGGTCTCTGTCCTTTCTTTCGTTCTGAACAAGTGTTACTGTTTTCTGCACAAAAGCGATTCTGCGAAGCAATGTGAACAGGCACAGAGAAGGTGCTAGCAGGGAATTCTCTGCCTGCCTTTCCCCAGTGCTCTGCAAGCTCTCCAGGACAACAGCAAATCTGGGGCTCTGTGCTTTCTTTCGTTCTGAACAAGTGTTACTGTTTTCTGCACAAAAGCGATTCTGCGAAGCAATGTGAACAGGCACAGAGAAGGTGCTAGCAGGGAATTCTCTGCCTGCCTTTCCCCAGGGCTCTGCAAGCTCTCCAGGACAACAGCAAATCTGGGGCTCTGTGCTTTCTTTCGTTCTGAACAAGTGTTACTGTTTTCTGCACAAAAGCGATTCTGCGAAGCAATGTGAACAGGCACAGAGAAGGTGCTAGCAGGGAATGCTCTGCCTGCCTTTCCCCAGTGCTCTGCAAGCTCTCCAGGACAACAACAAATCTGGGTCTCTGTCCTTTCTTTCGTTCTGAACAAGTGTTACTGTTTTCTGCACAAAAGCGATTCTGCGAAGCAATGTGAACAGGCACAGAGAAGGTGCTAGCAGGGAATTCTCTGCCTGCCTTTCCCCAGTGCTCTGCAAGCTCTCCAGGACAACAGCAGATCTGGGGCTCTGTGCTTTCTTTCGTTGTGAACAAGTGTTACTGTTTTCTGCACAAAAGCGATTCTGCGAAGCAATGTGAACACTTCTGCTTCCCAGGCACAGAGAAGGTGCTAGCAGGGAATGCTCTGCCTGCCTTTCCCCAGGGCTCTGCAAGCTCTCCAGGACAACAGCAAATCTGGGGCTCTGTGCTTTCTTTCGTTCTGAACAAGTGTTACTGTTTTCTGCACAAAAGCGATTCTGCGAAGCAATGTGAACAGGCACAGAGAAGGTGCTAGCAGGGAATTCTCTGCCTGCCTTTCCCCAGTGCTCTGCAAGCTCTCCAGGACAACAGCAAATCTGGGGCTCTGTGCTTTCTTTCGTTCTGAACAAGTGTTACTGTTTTCTGCACAAAAGCGATTCTGCGAAGGAATGTGAACACTTCTGATTCCCAGGCACAGAGAAGGTGCTAGCAGGGAATTCTCTGCCTGCCTTTCCCCAGGGCTCTGCAAGCTCTCCAGGACAACAGCAAATCTGGGGCTCTGTGCTTTCTTTCGTTCTGAACAAGTGTTAGTGTTTTCTGCACAAAAGCGATTCTGCGAAGCAATGTGAACAGGCACAGAGAAGGTGCTAGCAGGGAATTCTCTGCCTGCCTTTCCCCAGTGCTCTGCAAGCTCTCCAGGACAACAGCAAATCTGGGGCTCTGTGCTTTCTTTCGTTCTGAACAAGTGTTACTGTTTTCTGCACAAAAGCGATTCTGCGAAGGAATGTGAACACTTCTGATTCCCAGGCACAGAGAAGGTGCTAGCAGGGAATTCTCTGCCTGCCTTTCCCCAGGGCTCTGCAAGCTCTCCAGGACAACAGCAAATCTGGGGCTCTGTGCTTTCTTTCGTTCTGAACAAGTGTTAGTGTTTTCTGCACAAAAGCGATTCTGCGAAGCAATGTGAACAGGCACAGAGAAGGTGCTAGCAGGGAATTCTATGCCTGCCTTTCCCCAGTGCTCTGCAAGCTCTCCAGGACAACAACAAATCTGGGTCTCTGTCCTTTCTTTCGTTCTGAACAAGTGTTACTGTTTTCTGCACAAAAGCGATTCTGCGAAGCAATGTGAACAGGCACAGAGAAGGTGCTAGCAGGGAATTCTCTGCCTGCCTTTCCCCAGTGCTCTGCAAGCTCTCCAGGACAACAGCAGATCTGGGGCTCTGTGCTTTCTTTCGTTCTGAACAAGTGTTAATGTTTTCTGCACAAAAGCGATTCTGCGAAGCAATGTGAACAGGCACAGAGAAGGTGCTAGCAGGGAATTCTCTGCCTGCCTTTCCCCAGTGCTCTGCAAGCTCTCCAGGACAACAGCAAATCTGGGGCTCTGTGCTTTCGTTCGTTCTGAACAAGTGTTAGTGTTTTCTGCACAAAAGCGATTCTGCGAAGCAATGTGAACACTTCTGCTTCCCAGGCACAGAGAAGGTGTTAGCAGGGAATTCTCTGCCTGCCTTTCCCCAGGGCTCTGCAAGCTCTCCAGGACAACATAAAATCTGGGGCTCTGTGCTTTCTTTCGTTGTGAACAAGTGTTACTGTTTTCTGCACAAAAGCGATTCTGCGAAGCAATGTGAACACTTCTGATTCCCAGGCACAGAGAAGGTGCTAGCAGGGAATTCTCTGCCTGCCTTTCCCCAGGGCTCTGCAAGCTCTCCAGGACAACAGCAAATCTGGGGCTCTGTGCTTTCTTTCGTTCTGAACAAGTGTTACTGTTTTCTGCACAAAAGCGATTCTGCGAAGCAATGTGAACAGGCACAGAGAAGGTGCTAGCAGGGAATGCTCTGCCTGCCTTTCCCCAGTGCTCTGCAAGCTCTCCAGGACAACAACAAATCTGGGTCTCTGTCCTTTCTTTCGTTCTGAACAAGTGTTACTGTTTTCTGCACAAAAGCGATTCTGCGAAGCAATGTGAACAGGCACAGAGAAGGTGCTAGCAGGGAATTCTCTGCCTGCCTTTCCCCAGTGCTCTGCAAGCTCTCCAGGACAACAGCAGATCTGGGGCTCTGTGCTTTCTTTCGTTGTGAACAAGTGTTACTGTTTTCTGCACAAAAGCGATTCTGCGAAGTAATGTGAACACTTCTGCTTCCCAGGCACAGAGAAGGTGCTAGCAGGGAATGCTCTGCCTGCCTTTCCCCAGGGCTCTGCAAGCTCTCCAGGACAACAGCAAATCTGGGGCTCTGTGCTTTCTTTCGTTCTGAACAAGTGTTACTGTTTTCTGCACAAAAGCGATTCTGCGAAGCAATGTGAACAGGCACAGAGAAGGTGCTAGCAGGGAATTCTCTGCCTGCCTTTCCCCAGTGCTCTGCAAGCTCTCCAGGACAACAGCAAATCTGGGGCTCTGTGCTTTCTTTCGTTCTGAACAAGTGTTACTGTTTTCTGCACAAAAGCGATTCTGCGAAGGAATGTGAACACTTCTGATTCCCAGGCACAGAGAAGGTGCTAGCAGGGAATTCTCTGCCTGCCTTTCCCCAGGGCTCTGCAAGCTCTCCAGGACAACAGCAAATCTGGGGCTCTGTGCTTTCTTTCGTTCTGAACAAGTGTTAGTGTTTTCTGCACAAAAGCGATTCTGCGAAGCAATGTGAACAGGCACAGAGAAGGTGCTAGCAGGGAATTCTATGCCTGCCTTTCCCCAGTGCTCTGCAAGCTCTCCAGGACAACAACAAATCTGGGTCTCTGTCCTTTCTTTCGTTCTGAACAAGTGTTACTGTTTTCTGCACAAAAGCGATTCTGCGAAGCAATGTGAACAGGCACAGAGAAGGTGCTAGCAGGGAATTCTCTGCCTGCCTTTCCCCAGTGCTCTGCAAGCTCTCCAGGACAACAGCAGATCTGGGGCTCTGTGCTTTCTTTCGTTCTGAACAAGTGTTAATGTTTTCTGCACAAAAGCGATTCTGCGAAGCAATGTGAACAGGCACAGAGAAGGTGCTAGCAGGGAATTCTCTGCCTGCCTTTCCCCAGTGCTCTGCAAGCTCTCCAGGACAACAGCAAATCTGGGGCTCTGTGCTTTCGTTCGTTCTGAACAAGTGTTAGTGTTTTCTGCACAAAAGCGATTCTGCGAAGCAATGTGAACACTTCTGCTTCCCAGGCACAGAGAAGGTGTTAGCAGGGAATTCTCTGCCTGCCTTTCCCCAGGGCTCTGCAAGCTCTCCAGGACAACATAAAATCTGGGGCTCTGTGCTTTCTTTCGTTCTGAACAAGTGTTACTGTTTTCTGCACAAAAGCGATTCTGCGAAGCAATGTGAACAGGCACAGAGAAGGTGCTAGCAGGGAATTCTCTGCCTGCCTTTCCCCAGTGCTCTGCAAGCTCTCCAGGACAACAGCAAATCTGGGGCTCTGTGCTTTCGTTCGTTCTGAACAAGTGTTAGTGTTTTCTGCACAAAAGCGATTCTGCGAAGCAATGTGAACACTTCTTCTTCCCAGGCACAGAGAAGGTGTTAGCAGGGAATTCTCTGCCTGCCTTTCCCCAGTGCTCTGCAAGCTCTCCAGGACAACATAAAATCTGGGGCTCTGTGCTTTCTTTCGTTGTGAACAAGTGTTACTGTTTTCTGCACAAAAGCGATTCTGCGAAGCAATGTGAACACTTCTGCTTCCCAGGCACAGAGAAGGTGCTAGCAGGGAATTCTATGCCTGCCTTTCCCCAGTGCTCTGCAAGCTCTCCAGGACAACAGCAAATCTGGGGCTCTGTGCTTTCTTTCGTTCTGAACAAGTGTTACTGTTTTCTGCACAAAAGCGATTCTGCGAAGCAATGTGAACACTTCTGCTTCCCAGGCACAGAGAAGGTGCTAGCAGGGAATTCTCTGCCTGCCTTTCCCCAGTGCTCTGCAAGCTCTCCAGGACAACAACAAATCTGGGTCTTAGTGCTTTCTTTCGTTGTGAACACGTGTTACTGTTTTCTGAAAAAAATCGATTCTGCGCAGCAACGTGAACACTTCTGCTTCCCAGGCACAGAGAAGGTGCTAGCAGGGAATTCTCTGCCTGCCTTTCCCCAGTGCTCTGCAAGCTCTCCAGGACAACATAAAATCTGGGGCTCTGTGCTTTCTTTCGTTGTGAACAAGTGTTACTGTTTTCTGCACAAAAGCGATTCTGCGAAGCAATGTGAACACTTCTGATTCCCAGGCACAGAGAAGGTGCTAGCAGGGAATTCTCTGCCTGCCTTTCCCCAGGGCTCTGCAAGCTCTCCAGGACAACAGCAAATCTGGGGCTCTGTGCTTTCTTTCGTTCTGAACAAGTGTTACTGTTTTCTGCACAAAAGCGATTCTGCGAAGCAATGTGAACAGGCACAGAGAAGGTGCTAGCAGGGAATTCTCTGCCTGCCTTTCCCCAGTGCTCTGCAAGCTCTCCAGGACAACAGCAAATCTGGGGCTCTGTGCTTTCTTTCGTTCTGAACAAGTGTTACTGTTTTCTGCACAAAAGCGATTCTGCGAAGCAATGTGAACAGGCACAGAGAAGGTGCTAGCAGGGAATTCTATGCCTGCCTTTCCCCAGTGCTCTGCAAGCTCTCCAGGACAACAACAAATCTGGGTCTCTGTCCTTTCTTTCGTTCTGAACAAGTGTTACTGTTTTCTGCACAAAAGCGATTCTGCGAAGCAATGTGAACAGGCACAGAGAAGGTGCTAGCAGGGAATTCTCTGCCTGCCTTTCCCCAGTGCTCTGCAAGCTCTCCAGGACAACAGCAGATCTGGGGCTCTGTGCTTTCTTTCGTTGTGAACAAGTGTTACTGTTTTCTGCACAAAAGCGATTCTGCGAAGCAATGTGAACACTTCTGCTTCCCAGGCACAGAGAAGGTTGCTAGCAGGGAATGCTCTGCCTGCCTTTCCCCAGGGCTCTGCAAGCTCTCCAGGACAACAGCAAATCTGGGGCTCTGTGCTTTCTTTCGTTCTGAACAAGTTTTAGTGTTTTCTGCACAAAAGCGATTCTGCGAAGCAATGTGAACACTTCTGCTTCCCAGGCACAGAGAAGGTGCTAGCAGGGAATTCTATGCCTGCCTTTCCCCAGGGCTCTGCAAGCTCTCCAGGACAACAACAAATCTGGGTCTCAGTGCTTTCTTTCGTTGTGAACACGTGTTACTGTTTCCTGAAAAAAAATCGATTCTGCGCAGCAACGTGAACACTTCTGCTTCCCAGGCACAGAGAAGGTGCTATCAGGGAATTCTCTGCCTGCCTTTCCCCAGTGCTCTGCAAGCTCTCCAGGACAACATAAAATCTGGGGCTCTGTGCTTTCTTTCGTTCTGAACAAGTGTTACTGTTTTCTGCACAAAAGCGATTCTGCGAAGCAATGTGAACACTTCTGCTTCCCAGGCACAGAGAAGGTGCTAGCAGGGAATTCTATGCCTGCCTTTCCCCAGTGCTCTGCAAGCTCTCCAGGACAACAGCAAATCTGGGGCTCTGTGCTTTCTTTCGTTCTGAACAAGTGTTACTGTTTTCTGCACAAAAGCGATTCTGCGAAGCAATGTGAACACTTCTGCTTCCCAGGCACAGAGAAGGTGCTAGCAGGGAATTCTCTGCCTGCCTTTCCCCAGTGCTCTGCAAGCTCTCCAGGACAACAACAAATCTGGGTCTTAGTGCTTTCTTTCGTTGTGAACACGTGTTACTGTTTTCTGAAAAAAATCGATTCTGCGCAGCAACGTGAACACTTCTGCTTCCCAGGCACAGAGAAGGTGCTAGCAGGGAATTCTATGCCTGCCTTTCCCCAGTGCTCTGCAAGCTCTCCAGGACAACATAAAATCTGGGGCTCTGTGCTTTCTTTCGTTGTGAACAAGTGTTACTGTTTTCTGCACAAAAGCGATTCTGCGAAGCAATGTGAACACTTCTGATTCCCAGGCACAGAGAAGGTGCTAGCAGGGAATTCTCTGCCTGCCTTTCCCCAGGGCTCTGCAAGCTCTCCAGGACAACAGCAAATCTGGGGCTCTGTGCTTTCTTTCGTTCTGAACAAGTGTTACTGTTTTCTGCACAAAAGCGATTCTGCGAAGCAATGTGAACAGGCACAGAGAAGGTGCTAGCAGGGAATGCTCTGCCTGCCTTTCCCCAGTGCTCTGCAAGCTCTCCAGGACAACAACAAATCTGGGTCTCTGTGCTTTCTTTCGTTCTGAACAAGTGTTACTGTTTTCTGCACAAAAGCGATTCTGCGAAGCAATGTGAACAGGCACAGAGAAGGTGCTAGCAGGGAATTCTCTGCCTGCCTTTCCCCAGTGCTCTGCAAGCTCTCCAGGACAACAGCAGATCTGGGGCTCTGTGCTTTCTTTCGTTGTGAACAAGTGTTACTGTTTTCTGCACAAAAGCGATTCTGCGAAGTAATGTGAACACTTCTGCTTCCCAGGCACAGAGAAGGTGCTAGCAGGGAATGCTCTGCCTGCCTTTCCCCAGGGCTCTGCAAGCTCTCCAGGACAACAGCAAATCTGGGGCTCTGTGCTTTCTTTCGTTCTGAACAAGTGTTACTGTTTTCTGCACAAAAGCGATTCTGCGAAGCAATGTGAACAGGCACAGAGAAGGTGCTAGCAGGGAATTCTCTGCCTGCCTTTCCCCAGTGCTCTGCAAGCTCTCCAGGACAACAGCAAATCTGGGGCTCTGTGCTTTCTTTCGTTCTGAACAAGTGTTACTGTTTTCTGCACAAAAGCGATTCTGCGAAGGAATGTGAACACTTCTGATTCCCAGGCACAGAGAAGGTGCTAGCAGGGAATTCTCTGCCTGCCTTTCCCCAGGGCTCTGCAAGCTCTCCAGGACAACAGCAAATCTGGGGCTCTGTGCTTTCTTTCGTTCTGAACAAGTGTTAGTGTTTTCTGCACAAAAGCGATTCTGCGAAGCAATGTGAACAGGCACAGAGAAGGTGCTAGCAGGGAATTCTATGCCTGCCTTTCCCCAGTGCTCTGCAAGCTCTCCAGGACAACAACAAATCTGGGTCTCTGTCCTTTCTTTCGTTCTGAACAAGTGTTACTGTTTTCTGCACAAAAGCGATTCTGCGAAGCAATGTGAACAGGCACAGAGAAGGTGCTAGCAGGGAATTCTCTGCCTGCCTTTCCCCAGTGCTCTGCAAGCTCTCCAGGACAACAGCAGATCTGGGGCTCTGTGCTTTCTTTCGTTGTGAACAAGTGTTACTGTTTTCTGCACAAAAGCGATTCTGCGAAGCAATGTGAACACTTCTGCTTCCCAGGCACAGAGAAGGTTGCTAGCAGGGAATGCTCTGCCTGCCTTTCCCCAGGGCTCTGCAAGCTCTCCAGGACAACAGCAAATCTGGGGCTCTGTGCTTTCTTTCGTTCTGAACAAGTGTTAGTGTTTTCTGCACAAAAGCGATTCTGCGAAGCAATGTGAACACTTCTAATTCCCAGGCACAGAGAAGGTGCTAGCAGGGAATTCTATGCCTGCCTTTCCCCAGTGCTCTGCAAGCTCTCCAGGACAACATAAAATCTGGGGCTCTGTGCTTTCTTTCGTTCTGAACAAGTTTTAGTGTTTTCTGCACAAAAGCGATTCTGCGAAGCAATGTGAACACTTCTGCTTCCCAGGCACAGAGAAGGTGCTAGCAGGGACTTCTCTGCCTGCCTTTCCCCAGTGCTCTGCAAGCTCTCCAGGACAACAACAAATCTGGGTCTTAGTGCTTTCTTTCGTTGTGAACACGTGTTACTGTTTTCTGAAAAAAATCGATTCTGCGCAGCAACGTGAACACTTCTGCTTCCCAGGCACAGAGAAGGTGCTAGCAGGGAATTCTCTGCCTGCCTTTCCCCAGTGCTCTGCAAGCTCTCCAGGACAACATAAAATCTGGGGCTCTGTGCTTTCTTTCGTTCTGAACAAGTGTTACTGTTTTCTGCACAAAAGCGATTCTGCGAAGCAATGTGAACACTTCTAATTCCCAGGCACAGAGAAGGTGCTAGCAGGGAATTCTCTGCCTGCCTTTCCCCAGGGCTCTGCAAGCTCTCCAGGACAACAGCAAATCTGGGTCTCTGTGCTTTCTTTCGTTCTGAACAAATGTTAATGTTTTCTGCACAAAAGCGATTCTGCGAAGCAATGTGAACAGGCACAGAGAAGGTGCTAGCAGGGAATTCTCTGCCTGCCTTTCCCCAGTGCTCTGCAAGCTCTCCAGGACAACAGCAAATCTGGGGCTCTGTGCTTTCGTTCGTTCTGAACAAGTGTTAGTGTTTTCTGCACAAAAGCGATTCTGCGAAGCAATGTGAACACTTCTGCTTCCCAGGCACAGAGAAGGTGTTAGCAGGGAATTCTCTGCCTGCCTTTCCCCAGGGCTCTGCAAGCTCTCCAGGACAACATAAAATCTGGGGCTCTGTGCTTTCTTTCGTTCTGAACAAGTGTTACTGTTTTCTGCACAAAAGCGATTCTGCGAAGCAATGTGAACAGGCACAGAGAAGGTGCTAGCAGGGAATTCTCTGCCTGCCTTTCCCCAGTGCTCTGCAAGCTCTCCAGGACAACAGCAAATCTGGGGCTCTGTGCTTTCGTTCGTTCTGAACAAGTGTTAGTGTTTTCTGCACAAAAGCGATTCTGCGAAGCAATGTGAACACTTCTTCTTCCCAGGCACAGAGAAGGTGTTAGCAGGGAATTCTCTGCCTGCCTTTCCCCAGTGCTCTGCAAGCTCTCCAGGACAACATAAAATCTGGGGCTCTGTGCTTTCTTTCGTTGTGAACAAGTGTTACTGTTTTCTGCACAAAAGCGATTCTGCGAAGCAATGTGAACACTTCTGCTTCCCAGGCACAGAGAAGGTGCTAGCAGGGAATTCTATGCCTGCCTTTCCCCAGTGCTCTGCAAGCTCTCCAGGACAACAGCAAATCTGGGGCTCTGTGCTTTCTTTCGTTCTGAACAAGTGTTACTGTTTTCTGCACAAAAGCGATTCTGCGAAGCAATGTGAACACTTCTGCTTCCCAGGCACAGAGAAGGTGCTAGCAGGGAATTCTCTGCCTGCCTTTCCCCAGTGCTCTGCAAGCTCTCCAGGACAACAACAAATCTGGGTCTTAGTGCTTTCTTTCGTTGTGAACACGTGTTACTGTTTTCTGAAAAAAATCGATTCTGCGCAGCAACGTGAACACTTCTGCTTCCCAGGCACAGAGAAGGTGCTAGCAGGGAATTCTCTGCCTGCCTTTCCCCAGTGCTCTGCAAGCTCTCCAGGACAACATAAAATCTGGGGCTCTGTGCTTTCTTTCGTTGTGAACAAGTGTTACTGTTTTCTGCACAAAAGCGATTCTGCGAAGCAATGTGAACACTTCTGATTCCCAGGCACAGAGAAGGTGCTAGCAGGGAATTCTCTGCCTGCCTTTCCCCAGGGCTCTGCAAGCTCTCCAGGACAACAGCAAATCTGGGGCTCTGTGCTTTCTTTCGTTCTGAACAAGTGTTACTGTTTTCTGCACAAAAGCGATTCTGCGAAGCAATGTGAACAGGCACAGAGAAGGTGCTAGCAGGGAATTCTCTGCCTGCCTTTCCCTAGTGCTCTGCAAGCTCTCCAGGACAACAACAAATCTGGGTCTCTGTCCTTTCTTTCGTTCTGAACAAGTGTTACTGTTTTCTGCACAAAAGCGATTCTGCGAAGCAATGTGAACAGGCACAGAGAAGGTGCTAGCAGGGAATTCTCTGCCTGCCTTTCCCCAGTGCTCTGCAAGCTCTCCAGGACAACAGCAGATCTGGGGCTCTGTGCTTTCTTTCGTTGTGAACAAGTGTTACTGTTTTCTGCACAAAAGCGATTCTGCGAAGTAATGTGAACACTTCTGCTTCCCAGGCACAGAGAAGGTGCTAGCAGGGAATGCTCTGCCTGCCTTTCCCCAGGGCTCTGCAAGCTCTCCAGGACAACAGCAAATCTGGGGCTCTGTGCTTTCTTTCGTTCTGAACAAGTGTTACTGTTTTCTGCACAAAAGCGATTCTGCGAAGCAATGTGAACAGGCACAGAGAAGGTGCTAGCAGGGAATTCTCTGCCTGCCTTTCCCCAGTGCTCTGCAAGCTCTCCAGGACAACAGCAAATCTGGGGCTCTGTGCTTTCGTTCGTTCTGAACAAGTGTTACTGTTTTCTGCACAAAAGCGATTCTGCGAAGGAATGTGAACACTTATGATTCCCAGGCACAGAGAAGGTGCTAGCAGGGAATTCTCTGCCTGCCTTTCCCCAGGGCTCTGCAAGCTCTCCAGGACAACAGCAAATCTGGGGCTCTGTGCTTTCTTTCGTTCTGAACAAGTGTTACTGTTTTCTGCACAAAAGCGATTCTGCGAAGCAATGTGAACAGGCACAGAGAAGGTGCTAGCAGGGAATTCTATGCCTGCCTTTCCCCAGTGCTCTGCAAGCTCTCCAGGACAACAACAAATCTGGGTCTCTGTCCTTTCTTTCGTTCTGAACAAGTGTTACTGTTTTCTGCACAAAAGCGATTCTGCGAAGCAATGTGAACAGGCACAGAGAAGGTGCTAGCAGGGAATTCTCTGCCTGCCTTTCCCCAGTGCTCTGCAAGCTCTCCAGGACAACAGCAAATCTGGGGCTCTGTGCTTTCTTTCGTTCTGAACAAGTGTTACTGTTTTCTGCACAAAAGCGATTCTGCGAAGCAATGTGAACAGGCACAGAGAAGGTGCTAGCAGGGAATTCTATGCCTGCCTTTCCCCAGTGCTCTGCAAGCTCTCCAGGACAACAACAAATCTGGGTCTCTGTCCTTTCTTTCGTTCTGAACAAGTGTTACTGTTTTCTGCACAAAAGCGATTCTGCGAAGCAATGTGAACAGGCACAGAGAAGGTGCTAGCAGGGAATTCTCTGCCTGCCTTTCCCCAGTGCTCTGCAAGCTCTCCAGGACAACAGCAGATCTGGGGCTCTGTGCTTTCTTTCGTTGTGAACAAGTGTTACTGTTTTCTGCACAAAAGCGATTCTGCGAAGCAATGTGAACACTTCTGCTTCCCAGGCACAGAGAAGGTTGCTAGCAGGGAATGCTCTGCCTGCCTTTCCCCAGGGCTCTGCAAGCTCTCCAGGACAACAGCAAATCTGGGGCTCTGTGCTTTCTTTCGTTCTGAACAAGTGTTACTGTTTTCTGCACAAAAGCGATTCTGCGAAGCAATGTGAACACTTCTGCTTCCCAGGCACAGAGAAGGTGCTAGCAGGGAATTCTATGCCTGCCTTTCCCCAGGGCTCTGCAAGCTCTCCAGGACAACAGCAAATCTGGGGCTCTGTGCTTTCTTTCGTTCTGAACAAGTTTTAGTGTTTTCTGCACAAAAGCGATTCTGCGAAGCAATGTGAACACTTCTGCTTCCCAGGCACAGAGAAGGTGCTAGCAGGGAATTCTCTGCCTGCCTTTCCCCAGGGCTCTGCAAGCTCTCCAGGACAACAACAAATCTGGGTCTCAGTGCTTTCTTTCGTTGTGAACACGTGTTACTGTTTCCTGAAAAAAAATCGATTCTGCGCAGCAACGTGAACACTTCTGCTTCCCAGGCACAGAGAAGGTGCTATCAGGGAATTCTCTGCCTGCCTTTCCCCAGTGCTCTGCAAGCTCTCCAGGACAACATAAAATCTGGGGCTCTGTGCTTTCTTTCGTTCTGAACAAGTGTTACTGTTTTCTGCACAAAAGCGATTCTGCGAAGCAATGTGAACACTTCTGCTTCCCAGGCACAGAGAAGGTGCTAGCAGGGAATTCTATGCCTGCCTTTCCCCAGTGCTCTGCAAGCTCTCCAGGACAACAGCAAATCTGGGGCTCTGTGCTTTCTTTCGTTCTGAACAAGTGTTACTGTTTTCTGCACAAAAGCGATTCTGCGAAGCAATGTGAACACTTCTGCTTCCCAGGCACAGAGAAGGTGCTAGCAGGGAATTCTCTGCCTGCCTTTCCCCAGTGCTCTGCAAGCTCTCCAGGACAACAACAAATCTGGGTCTTAGTGCTTTCTTTCGTTGTGAACACGTGTTACTGTTTTCTGAAAAAAATCGATTCTGCGCAGCAACGTGAACACTTCTGCTTCCCAGGCACAGAGAAGGTGCTAGCAGGGAATTCTATGCCTGCCTTTCCCCAGTGCTCTGCAAGCTCTCCAGGACAACATAAAATCTGGGGCTCTGTGCTTTCTTTCGTTGTGAACAAGTGTTACTGTTTTCTGCACAAAAGCGATTCTGCGAAGCAATGTGAACACTTCTGCTTCCCAGGCACAGAGAAGGTGCTAGCAGGGAATGCTCTGCCTGCCTTTCCCCAGGGCTCTGCAAGCTCTCCAGGACAACAGCAAATCTGGGGCTCTGTGCTTTCTTTCGTTCTGAACAAGTGTTACTGTTTTCTGCACAAAAGCGATTCTGCGAAGCAATGTGAACAGGCACAGAGAAGGTGCTAGCAGGGAATTCTCTGCCTGCCTTTCCCCAGTGCTCTGCAAGCTCTCCAGGACAACAGCAAATCTGGGGCTCTGTGCTTTCGTTCGTTCTGAACAAGTGTTAGTGTTTTCTGCACAAAAGCGATTCTGCGAAGCAATGTGAACACTTCTTCTTCCCAGGCACAGAGAAGGTGTTAGCAGGGAATTCTCTGCCTGCCTTTCCCCAGGGCTCTGCAAGCTCTCCAGGACAACATAAAATCTGGGGCTCTGTGCTTTCTTTCGTTCTGAACAAGTGTTACTGTTTTCTGCACAAAAGCGATTCTGCGAAGCAATGTGAACAGGCACAGAGAAGGTGCTAGCAGGGAATTCTCTGCCTGCCTTTCCCCAGTGCTCTGCAAGCTCTCCAGGACAACAGCAAATCTGGGGCTCTGTGCTTTCTTTCGTTCTGAACAAGTGTTACTGTTTTCTGCACAAAAGTGATTCTGCACAGCAATGTGAACACTTCTGCTTCCCAGGCACAGAGAAGGTGCTAGCAGGGAATGCTCTGCCTGCCTTTCCCCAGTGCTCTGCAAGCTCTCCAGGACAACAGCAGATCTGGGGCTCTGTGCTTTCTTTCGTTCTGAACAAGTGTTACTGTTTTCTGCACAAAAGCGATTCTGCGAAGTAATGTGAACACTTCTGCTTCCCAGGCACAGAGAAGGTGCTAGCAGGGAATTCTCTGCCTGCCTTTCCCCAGTGCTCTGCAAGCTCTCCAGGACAACAGCAAATCTGGGGCTCTGTGCTTTCTTTCGTTCTGAACAAGTGTTACTGTTTTCTGCACAAAAGCGATTCTGCGAAGCAATGTGAACACTTCTGCTTCCCAGGCACAGAGAAGGTGCTAGCAGGGAATTCTCTGCCTGCCTTTCCCCAGTGCTCTGCAAGCTCTCCAGGACAACAACAAATCTGGGTCTCTGTCCTTTCTTTCGTTCTGAACAAGTGTTACTGTTTTCTGCACAAAAGCGATTCTGCGAAGCAACGTGAACACTTCTGCTTCCCAGGCACAGAGAAGGTGCTAGCAGGGAATTCTCTGCCTGCCTTTCCCCAGGGCTCTGCAAGCTCTCCAGGACAACAGCAAATCTGGGGCTCTGTGCTTACTTTCGTTCTGAACAAGTTTTAGTGTTTTCTGCACAAAAGCGATTCTGCGAAGCAATGTGAACACTTCTGCTTCCCAGGCACAGAGAAGGTGCTAGCAGGGAATTCTCTGCCTGCCTTTCCCCAGGGCTCTGCAAGCTCTCCAGGACAACAACAAATCTGGGTCTCAGTGCTTTCTTTCGTTGTGAACACGTGTTACTGTTTCCTGAAAAAAAATCGATTCTGAGCAGCAACGTGAACACTTCTGCTTCCCAGGCACAGAGAAGGTGCTATCAGGGAATTCTCTGCCTGCCTTTCCCCAGTGCTCTGCAAGCTCTCCAGGACAACATAAAATCTGGGGCTCTGTGCTTTCTTTCGTTCTGAACAACTGTTACTGTTTTCTGCACAAAAGCGATTCTGCGAAGCAATGTGAACACTTCTGCTTCCCAGGCACAGAGAAGGTGCTAGCAGGGAATTCTATGCCTGCCTTTCCCCAGTGCTCTGCAAGCTCTCCAGGACAACAGCAAATCTGGGGCTCTGTGCTTTCTTTCGTTCTGAACAAGTGTTACTGTTTTCTGCACAAAAGCGATTCTGCGAAGCAATGTGAACACTTCTGCTTCCCAGGCACAGAGAAGGTGCTAGCAGGGAATTCTCTGCCTGCCTTTCCCCAGTGCTCTGCAAGCTCTCCAGGACAACAACAAATCTGGGTCTTAGTGCTTTCTTTCGTTGTGAACACGTGTTACTGTTTTCTGAAAAAAATCGATTCTGCGCAGCAACGTGAACACTTCTGCTTCCCAGGCACAGAGAAGGTGCTAGCAGGGAATTCTCTGCCTGCCTTTCCCCAGTGCTCTGCAAGCTCTCCAGGACAACATAAAATCTGGGGCTCTGTGCTTTCTTTCGTTGTGAACAAGTGTTACTGTTTTCTGCACAAAAGCGATTCTGCGAAGCAATGTGAACACTTCTGATTCCCAGGCACAGAGAAGGTGCTAGCAGGGAATTCTCTGCCTGCCTTTCCCCAGGGCTCTGCAAGCTCTCCAGGACAACAGCAAGTCTGGGGCTCTGTGCTTTCTTTCGTTCTGAACAAGTGTTACTGTTTTCTGCACAAAAGCGATTCTGCGAAGCAATGTGAACAGGCACAGAGAAGGTGCTAGCAGGGAATTCTCTGCCTGCCTTTCCCCAGGGCTCTGCAAGCTCTCCAGGACAACAACAAATCTGGGTCTCTGTCCTTTCTTTCGTTCTGAACAAGTGTTACTGTTTTCTGCACAAAAGCGATTCTGCGAAGCAATGTGAACAGGCACAGAGAAGGTGCTAGCAGGGAATTCTCTGCCTGCCTTTCCCCAGTGCTCTGCAAGCTCTCCAGGACAACAGCAGATCTGGGGCTCTGTGCTTTCTTTCGTTGTGAACAAGTGTTACTGTTTTCTGCACAAAAGCGATTCTGCGAAGTAATGTGAACACTTCTGCTTCCCAGGCACAGAGAAGGTGCTAGCAGGGAATGCTCTGCCTGCCTTTCCCCAGGGCTCTGCAAGCTCTCCAGGACAACAGCAAATCTGGGGCTCTGTGCTTTCTTTCGTTCTGAACAAGTGTTACTGTTTTCTGCACAAAAGCGATTCTGCGAAGCAATGTGAACAGGCACAGAGAAGGTGCTAGCAGGGAATTCTCTGCCTGCCTTTCCCCAGTGCTCTGCAAGCTCTCCAGGACAACAGCAAATCTGGGGCTCTGTGCTTTCGTTCGTTCTGAACAAGTGTTACTGTTTTCTGCACAAAAGCGATTCTGCGAAGGAATGTGAACACTTCTGATTCCCAGGCACAGAGAAGGTGCTAGCAGGGAATTCTCTGCCTGCCTTTCCCCAGGGCTCTGCAAGCTCTCCAGGACAACAGCAAATCTGGGGCTCTGTGCTTTCTTTCGTTCTGAACAAGTGTTACTGTTTTCTGCACAAAAGCGATTCTGCGAAGCAATGTGAACAGGCACAGAGAAGGTGCTAGCAGGGAATTCTCTGCCTGCCTTTCCCCAGTGCTTTGCAAGCTCTCCAGGACAACAGCAAATCTGGGGCTCTGTGCTTTCTTTCGTTCTGAACAAGTGTTAGTGTTTTCTGCACAAAAGCGATTCTGCGAAGCAATGTGAACAGGCACAGAGAAGGTGCTAGCAGGGAATTCTCTGCCTGCCTTTCCCCAGTGCTCTGCAAGCTCTCCAGGACAACAGCAAATCTGGGGCTCTGTGCTTTCTTTCGTTCTGAACAAGTGTTACTGTTTTCTGCACAAAAGCGATTCTGCGAAGCAATGTGAACAGGCACAGAGAAGGTGCTAGCAGGGAATTCTATGCCTGCCTTTCCCCAGTGCTCTGCAAGCTCTCCAGGACAACAACAAATCTGGGTCTCTGTCCTTTCTTTCGTTCTGAACAAGTGTTACTGTTTTCTGCACAAAAGCGATTCTGCGAAGCAATGTGAACAGGCACAGAGAAGGTGCTAGCAGGGAATTCTCTGCCTGCCTTTCCCCAGTGCTCTGCAAGCTCTCCAGGACAACAGCAGATCTGGGGCTCTGTGCTTTCTTTCGTTGTGAACAAGTGTTACTGTTTTCTGCACAAAAGCGATTCTGCGAAGCAATGTGAACACTTCTGCTTCCCAGGCACAGAGAAGGTTGCTAGCAGGGAATGCTCTGCCTGCCTTTCCCCAGGGCTCTGCAAGCTCTCCAGGACAACAGCAAATCTGGGGCTCTGTGCTTTCTTTCGTTCTGAACAAGTGTTACTGTTTTCTGCACAAAAGCGATTCTGCGAAGCAATGTGAACACTTCTGCTTCCCAGGCACAGAGAAGGTGCTAGCAGGGAATTCTATGCCTGCCTTTCCCCAGGGCTCTGCAAGCTCTCCAGGACAACAGCAAATCTGGGGCTCTGTGCTTTCTTTCGTTCTGAACAAGTTTTAGTGTTTTCTGCACAAAAGCGATTCTGCGAAGCAATGTGAACACTTCTGCTTCCCAGGCACAGAGAAGGTGCTAGCAGGGAATTCTCTGCCTGCCTTTCCCCAGGGCTCTGCAAGCTCTCCAGGACAACAACAAATCTGGGTCTCAGTGCTTTCTTTCGTTGTGAACACGTGTTACTGTTTCCTGAAAAAAAATCGATTCTGCGCAGCAACGTGAACACTTCTGCTTCCCAGGCACAGAGAAGGTGCTATCAGGGAATTCTCTGCCTGCCTTTCCCCAGTGCTCTGCAAGCTCTCCAGGACAACATAAAATCTGGGGCTCTGTGCTTTCTTTCGTTGTGAACAAGTGTTACTGTTTTCTGCACAAAAGCGATTCTGCGAAGCAATGTGAACACTTCTGCTTCCCAGGCACAGAGAAGGTGCTAGCAGGGAATTCTATGCCTGCCTTTCCCCAGTGCTCTGCAAGCTCTCCAGGACAACAGCAAATCTGGGGCTCTGTGCTTTCTTTCGTTCTGAACAAGTGTTACTGTTTTCTGCACAAAAGCGATTCTGCGAAGCAATGTGAACACTTCTGCTTCCCAGGCACAGAGAAGGTGCTAGCAGGGAATTCTCTGCCTGCCTTTCCCCAGTGCTCTGCAAGCTCTCCAGGACAACAACAAATCTGGGTCTTAGTGCTTTCTTTCGTTGTGAACACGTGTTACTGTTTTCTGAAAAAAATCGATTCTGCGCAGCAACGTGAACACTTCTGCTTCCCAGGCACAGAGAAGGTGCTAGCAGGGAATTCTATGCCTGCCTTTCCCCAGTGCTCTGCAAGCTCTCCAGGACAACATAAAATCTGGGGCTCTGTGCTTTCTTTCGTTGTGAACAAGTGTTACTGTTTTCTGCACAAAAGCGATTCTGCGAAGCAATGTGAACACTTCTGATTCCCAGGCACAGAGAAGGTGCTAGCAGGGAATTCTCTGCCTGCCTTTCCCCAGGGCTCTGCAAGCTCTCCAGGACAACAGCAAATCTGGGGCTCTGTGCTTTCTTTCGTTCTGAACAAGTGTTACTGTTTTCTGCACAAAAGCGATTCTGCGAAGCAATGTGAACAGGCACAGAGAAGGTGCTAGCAGGGAATGCTCTGCCTGCCTTTCCCCAGTGCTCTGCAAGCTCTCCAGGACAACAACAAATCTGGGTCTCTGTCCTTTCTTTCGTTCTGAACAAGTGTTACTGTTTTCTGCACAAAAGCGATTCTGCGAAGCAATGTGAACAGGCACAGAGAAGGTGCTAGCAGGGAATTCTCTGCCTGCCTTTCCCCAGTGCTCTGCAAGCTCTCCAGGACAACAGCAGATCTGGGGCTCTGTGCTTTCTTTCGTTGTGAACAAGTGTTACTGTTTTCTGCACAAAAGCGATTCTGCGAAGTAATGTGAACACTTCTGCTTCCCAGGCACAGAGAAGGTGCTAGCAGGGAATTCTCTGCCTGCCTTTCCCCAGGGCTCTGCAAGCTCTCCAGGACAACAGCAAATCTGGGGCTCTGTGCTTTCTTTCGTTCTGAACAAGTGTTACTGTTTTCTGCACAAAAGCGATTCTGCGAAGCAATGTGAACAGGCACAGAGAAGGTGCTAGCAGGGAATTCTATGCCTGCCTTTCCCCAGTGCTCTGCAAGCTCTCCAGGACAACAACAAATCTGGGTCTCTGTCCTTTCTTTCGTTCTGAACAAGTGTTACTGTTTTCTGCACAAAAGCGATTCTGCGAAGCAATGTGAACAGGCACAGAGAAGGTGCTAGCAGGGAATTCTCTGCCTGCCTTTCCCCAGTGCTCTGCAAGCTCTCCAGGACAACAGCAGATCTGGGGCTCTGTGCTTTCTTTCGTTGTGAACAAGTGTTACTGTTTTCTGCACAAAAGCGATTCTGCGAAGCAATGTGAACACTTCTGCTTCCCAGGCACAGAGAAGGTTGCTAGCAGGGAATGCTCTGCCTGCCTTTCCCCAGGGCTCTGCAAGCTCTCCAGGACAACAGCAAATCTGGGGCTCTGTGCTTTCTTTCGTTCTGAACAAGTGTTAGTGTTTTCTGCACAAAAGCGATTCTGCGAAGCAATGTGAACACTTCTAATTCCCAGGCACAGAGAAGGTGCTAGCAGGGAATTCTATGCCTGCCTTTCCCCAGTGCTCTGCAAGCTCTCCAGGACAACATAAAATCTGGGGCTCTGTGCTTTCTTTCGTTCTGAACAAGTTTTAGTGTTTTCTGCACAAAAGCGATTCTGCGAAGCAATGTGAACACTTCTGCTTCCCAGGCACAGAGAAGGTGCTAGCAGGGACTTCTCTGCCTGCCTTTCCCCAGTGCTCTGCAAGCTCTCCAGGACAACAACAAATCTGGGTCTTAGTGCTTTCTTTCGTTGTGAACACGTGTTACTGTTTTCTGAAAAAAATCGATTCTGCGCAGCAACGTGAACACTTCTGCTTCCCAGGCACAGAGAAGGTGCTAGCAGGGAATTCTCTGCCTGCCTTTCCCCAGTGCTCTGCAAGCTCTCCAGGACAACATAAAATCTGGGGCTCTGTGCTTTCTTTCGTTCTGAACAAGTGTTACTGTTTTCTGCACAAAAGCGATTCTGCGAAGCAATGTGAACACTTCTAATTCCCAGGCACAGAGAAGGTGCTAGCAGGGAATTCTCTGCCTGCCTTTCCCCAGGGCTCTGCAAGCTCTCCAGGACAACAGCAAATCTGGGTCTCTGTGCTTTCTTTCGTTCTGAACAAGTGTTAATGTTTTCTGCACAAAAGCGATTCTGCGAAGCAATGTGAACAGGCACAGAGAAGGTGCTAGCAGGGAATTCTCTGCCTGCCTTTCCCCAGTGCTCTGCAAGCTCTCCAGGACAACAGCAAATCTGGGGCTCTGTGCTTTCGTTCGTTCTGAACAAGTGTTAGTGTTTTCTGCACAAAAGCGATTCTGCGAAGCAATGTGAACACTTCTGCTTCCCAGGCACAGAGAAGGTGCTAGCAGGGAATTCTCTGCCTGCCTTTCCCCAGGGCTCTGCAAGCTCTCCAGGACAACATAAAATCTGGGGCTCTGTGCTTTCTTTCGTTCTGAACAAGTGTTACTGTTTTCTGCACAAAAGCGATTCTGCGAAGCAATGTGAACAGGCACAGAGAAGGTGCTAGCAGGGAATTCTCTGCCTGCCTTTCCCCAGTGCTCTGCAAGCTCTCCAGGACAACAGCAAATCTGGGGCTCTGTGCTTTCGTTCGTTCTGAACAAGTGTTAGTGTTTTCTGCACAAAAGCGATTCTGCGAAGCAATGTGAACACTTCTTCTTCCCAGGCACAGAGAAGGTGTTAGCAGGGAATTCTCTGCCTGCCTTTCCCCAGTGCTCTGCAAGCTCTCCAGGACAACATAAAATCTGGGGCTCTGTGCTTTCTTTCGTTGTGAACAAGTGTTACTGTTTTCTGCACAAAAGCGATTCTGCGAAGCAATGTGAACACTTCTGCTTCCCAGGCACAGAGAAGGTGCTAGCAGGGAATTCTATGCCTGCCTTTCCCCAGTGCTCTGCAAGCTCTCCAGGACAACAGCAAATCTGGGGCTCTGTGCTTTCTTTCGTTCTGAACAAGTGTTACTGTTTTCTGCACAAAAGCGATTCTGCGAAGCAATGTGAACACTTCTGCTTCCCAGGCACAGAGAAGGTGCTAGCAGGGAATTCTCTGCCTGCCTTTCCCCAGTGCTCTGCAAGCTCTCCAGGACAACAACAAATCTGGGTCTTAGTGCTTTCTTTCGTTGTGAACACGTGTTACTGTTTTCTGAAAAAAATCGATTCTGCGCAGCAACGTGAACACTTCTGCTTCCCAGGCACAGAGAAGGTGCTAGCAGGGAATTCTCTGCCTGCCTTTCCCCAGTGCTCTGCAAGCTCTCCAGGACAACATAAAATCTGGGGCTCTGTGCTTTCTTTCGTTGTGAACAAGTGTTACTGTTTTCTGCACAAAAGCGATTCTGCGAAGCAATGTGAACACTTCTGATTCCCAGGCACAGAGAAGGTGCTAGCAGGGAATTCTCTGCCTGCCTTTCCCCAGGGCTCTGCAAGCTCTCCAGGACAACAGCAAATCTGGGGCTCTGTGCTTTCTTTCGTTCTGAACAAGTGTTACTGTTTTCTGCACAAAAGCGATTCTGCGAAGCAATGTGAACAGGCACAGAGAAGGTGCTAGCAGGGAATTCTCTGCCTGCCTTTCCCTAGTGCTCTGCAAGCTCTCCAGGACAACAACAAATCTGGGTCTCTGTCCTTTCTTTCGTTCTGAACAAGTGTTACTGTTTTCTGCACAAAAGCGATTCTGCGAAGCAATGTGAACAGGCACAGAGAAGGTGCTAGCAGGGAATTCTCTGCCTGCCTTTCCCCAGTGCTCTGCAAGCTCTCCAGGACAACAGCAGATCTGGGGCTCTGTGCTTTCTTTCGTTGTGAACAAGTGTTACTGTTTTCTGCACAAAAGCGATTCTGCGAAGTAATGTGAACACTTCTGCTTCCCAGGCACAGAGAAGGTGCTAGCAGGGAATGCTCTGCCTGCCTTTCCCCAGGGCTCTGCAAGCTCTCCAGGACAACAGCAAATCTGGGGCTCTGTGCTTTCTTTCGTTCTGAACAAGTGTTACTGTTTTCTGCACAAAAGCGATTCTGCGAAGCAATGTGAACAGGCACAGAGAAGGTGCTAGCAGGGAATTCTCTGCCTGCCTTTCCCCAGTGCTCTGCAAGCTCTCCAGGACAACAGCAAATCTGGGGCTCTGTGCTTTCTTTCGTTCTGAACAAGTGTTACTGTTTTCTGCACAAAAGCGATTCTGCGAAGGAATGTGAACACTTATGATTCCCAGGCACAGAGAAGGTGCTAGCAGGGAATTCTCTGCCTGCCTTTCCCCAGGGCTCTGCAAGCTCTCCAGGACAACAGCAAATCTGGGGCTCTGTGCTTTCTTTCGTTCTGAACAAGTGTTACTGTTTTCTGCACAAAAGCGATTCTGCGAAGCAATGTGAACAGGCACAGAGAAGGTGCTAGCAGGGAATTCTATGCCTGCCTTTCCCCAGTGCTCTGCAAGCTCTCCAGGACAACAACAAATCTGGGTCTCTGTCCTTTCTTTCGTTCTGAACAAGTGTTACTGTTTTCTGCACAAAAGCGATTCTGCGAAGCAATGTGAACAGGCACAGAGAAGGTGCTAGCAGGGAATTCTCTGCCTGCCTTTCCCCAGTGCTCTGCAAGCTCTCCAGGACAACAGCAGATCTGGGGCTCTGTGCTTTCTTTCGTTGTGAACAAGTGTTACTGTTTTCTGCACAAAAGCGATTCTGCGAAGCAATGTGAACACTTCTGCTTCCCAGGCACAGAGAAGGTGCTAGCAGGGAATTCTCTGCCTGCCTTTCCACAGGGCTCTGCAAGCTCTCCAGGACAACAACAAATCTGGGTCTCAGTGCTTTCTTTCGTTGTGAACACGTGTTACTGTTTCCTGAAAAAAAATCGATTCTGCGCAGCAACGTGAACACTTCTGCTTCCCAGGCACAGAGAAGGTGCTATCAGGGAATTCTCTGCCTGCCTTTCCCCAGTGCTCTGCAAGCTCTCCAGGACAACATAAAATCTGGGGCTCTGTGCTTTCTTTCGTTCTGAACAACTGTTACTGTTTTCTGCACAAAAGCGATTCTGCGAAGCAATGTGAACACTTCTGCTTCCCAGGCACAGAGAAGGTGCTAGCAGGGAATTCTCTGCCTGCCTTTCCCCAGTGCTCTGCAAGCTCTCCAGGACAACAGCAAATCTGGGGCTCTGTGCTTTCTTTCGTTCTGAACAAGTGTTACTGTTTTCTGCACAAAAGCGATTCTGCGAAGCAATGTGAACACTTCTGCTTCCCAGGCACAGAGAAGGTGCTAGCAGGGAATTCTCTGCCTGCCTTTCCCCAGTGCTCTGCAAGCTCTCCAGGACAACAACAAATCTGGGTCTTAGTGCTTTCTTTCGTTGTGAACACGTGTTACTGTTTTCTGAAAAAAATCGATTCTGCGCAGCAACGTGAACACTTCTGCTTCCCAGGCACAGAGAAGGTGCTAGCAGGGAATTCTCTGCCTGCCTTTCCCCAGTGCTCTGCAAGCTCTCCAGGACAACATAAAATCTGGGGCTCTGTGCTTTCTTTCGTTGTGAACAAGTGTTACTGTTTTCTGCACAAAAGCGATTCTGCGAAGCAATGTGAACACTTCTGATTCCCAGGCACAGAGAAGGTGCTAGCAGGGAATTCTCTGCCTGCCTTTCCCCAGGGCTCTGCAAGCTCTCCAGGACAACAGCAAATCTGGGGCTCTGTGCTTTCTTTCGTTCTGAACAAGTGTTACTGTTTTCTGCACAAAAGCGATTCTGCGAAGCAATGTGAACAGGCACAGAGAAGGTGCTAGCAGGGAATTCTCTGCCTGCCTTTCCCCAGGGCTCTGCAAGCTCTCCAGGACAACAACAAATCTGGGTCTCTGTCCTTTCTTTCGTTCTGAACAAGTGTTACTGTTTTCTGCACAAAAGCGATTCTGCGAAGCAATGTGAACAGGCACAGAGAAGGTGCTAGCAGGGAATTCTCTGCCTGCCTTTCCCCAGTGCTCTGCAAGCTCTCCAGGACAACAGCAGATCTGGGGCTCTGTGCTTTCTTTCGTTGTGAACAAGTGTTACTGTTTTCTGCACAAAAGCGATTCTGCGAAGTAATGTGAACACTTCTGCTTCCCAGGCACAGAGAAGGTGCTAGCAGGGAATGCTCTGCCTGCCTTTCCCCAGGGCTCTGCAAGCTCTCCAGGACAACAGCAAATCTGGGGCTCTGTGCTTTCTTTCGTTCTGAACAAGTGTTACTGTTTTCTGCACAAAAGCGATTCTGCGAAGCAATGTGAACAGGCACAGAGAAGGTGCTAGCAGGGAATTCTCTGCCTGCCTTTCCCCAGTGCTCTGCAAGCTCTCCAGGACAACAGCAAATCTGGGGCTCTGTGCTTTCGTTCGTTCTGAACAAGTGTTACTGTTTTCTGCACAAAAGCGATTCTGCGAAGGAATATGAACACTTCTGATTCCCAGGCACAGAGAAGGTGCTAGCAGGGAATTCTCTGCCTGCCTTTCCCCAGGGCTCTGCAAGCTCTCCAGGACAACAGCAAATCTGGGGCTCTGTGCTTTCTTTCGTTCTGAACAAGTGTTACTGTTTTCTGCACAAAAGCGATTCTGTGAAGCAATGTGAACAGGCACAGAGAAGGTGCTAGCAGGGAATTCTCTGCCTGCCTTTCCCCAGTGCTTTGCAAGCTCTCCAGGACAACAGCAAATCTGGGGCTCTGTGCTTTCTTTCGTTCTGAACAAGTGTTAGTGTTTTCTGCACAAAAGCGATTCTGCGAAGCAATGTGAACAGGCACAGAGAAGGTGCTAGCAGGGAATTCTCTGCCTGCCTTTCCCCAGTGCTCTGCAAGCTCTCCAGGACAACAGCAAATCTGGGGCTCTGTGCTTTCTTTCGTTCTGAACAAGTGTTACTGTTTTCTGCACAAAAGCGATTCTGCGAAGCAATGTGAACAGGCACAGAGAAGGTGCTAGCAGGGAATTCTATGCCTGCCTTTCCCCAGTGCTCTGCAAGCTCTCCAGGACAACAACAAATCTGGGTCTCTGTCCTTTCTTTCGTTCTGAACAAGTGTTACTGTTTTCTGCACAAAAGCGATTCTGCGAAGCAATGTGAACAGGCACAGAGAAGGTGCTAGCAGGGAATTCTCTGCCTGCCTTTCCCCAGTGCTCTGCAAGCTCTCCAGGACAACAGCAGATCTGGGGCTCTGTGCTTTCTTTCGTTGTGAACAAGTGTTACTGTTTTCTGCACAAAAGCGATTCTGCGAAGCAATGTGAACACTTCTGCTTCCCAGGCACAGAGAAGGTTGCTAGCAGGGAATGCTCTGCCTGCCTTTCCCCAGGGCTCTGCAAGCTCTCCAGGACAACAGCAAATCTGGGGCTCTGTGCTTTCTTTCGTTCTGAACAAGTGTTACTGTTTTCTGCACAAAAGCGATTCTGCGAAGCAATGTGAACACTTCTGCTTCCCAGGCACAGAGAAGGTGCTAGCAGGGAATTCTATGCCTGCCTTTCCCCAGGGCTCTGCAAGCTCTCCAGGACAACAGCAAATCTGGGGCTCTGTGCTTTCTTTCGTTCTGAACAAGTTTTAGTGTTTTCTGCACAAAAGCGATTCTGCGAAGCAATGTGAACACTTCTGCTTCCCAGGCACAGAGAAGGTGCTAGCAGGGAATTCTCTGCCTGCCTTTCCCCAGGGCTCTGCAAGCTCTCCAGGACAACAACAAATCTGGGTCTCAGTGCTTTCTTTCGTTGTGAACACGTGTTACTGTTTCCTGAAAAAAAATCGATTCTGCGCAGCAACGTGAACACTTCTGCTTCCCAGGCACAGAGAAGGTGCTATCAGGGAATTCTCTGCCTGCCTTTCCCCAGTGCTCTGCAAGCTCTCCAGGACAACATAAAATCTGGGGCTCTGTGCTTTCTTTCGTTCTGAACAAGTGTTACTGTTTTCTGCACAAAAGCGATTCTGCGAAGCAATGTGAACACTTCTGCTTCCCAGGCACAGAGAAGGTGCTAGCAGGGAATTCTATGCCTGCCTTTCCCCAGTGCTCTGCAAGCTCTCCAGGACAACAGCAAATCTGGGGCTCTGTGCTTTCTTTCGTTCTGAACAAGTGTTACTGTTTTCTGCACAAAAGCGATTCTGCGAAGCAATGTGAACACTTCTGCTTCCCAGGCACAGAGAAGGTGCTAGCAGGGAATTCTCTGCCTGCCTTTCCCCAGTGCTCTGCAAGCTCTCCAGGACAACAACAAATCTGGGTCTTAGTGCTTTCTTTCGTTGTGAACACGTGTTACTGTTTTCTGAAAAAAATCGATTCTGCGCAGCAACGTGAACACTTCTGCTTCCCAGGCACAGAGAAGGTGCTAGCAGGGAATTCTATGCCTGCCTTTCCCAGGTGCTCTGCAAGCTCTCCAGGACAACATAAAATCTGGGGCTCTGTGCTTTCTTTCGTTGTGAACAAGTGTTACTGTTTTCTGCACAAAAGCGATTCTGCGAAGCAATGTGAACACTTCTGATTCCCAGGCACAGAGAAGGTGCTAGCAGGGAATTCTCTGCCTGCCTTTCCCCAGGGCTCTGCAAGCTCTCCAGGACAACAGCAAATCTGGGGCTCTGTGCTTTCTTTCGTTCTGAACAAGTGTTACTGTTTTCTGCACAAAAGCGATTCTGCGAAGCAATGTGAACAGGCACAGAGAAGGTGCTAGCAGGGAATGCTCTGCCTGCCTTTCCCCAGTGCTCTGCAAGCTCTCCAGGACAACAACAAATCTGGGGCTCTGTGCTTTCTTTCGTTCTGAACAAGTGTTACTGTTTTCTGCACAAAAGCGATTCTGCGAAGCAATGTGAACAGGCACAGAGAAGGTGCTAGCAGGGAATTCTCTGCCTGCCTTTCCCCAGTGCTCTGCAAGCTCTCCAGGACAACAGCAGATCTGGGGCTCTGTGCTTTCTTTCGTTGTGAACAAGTGTTACTGTTTTCTGCACAAAAGCGATTCTGCGAAGTAATGTGAACACTTCTGCTTCCCAGGCACAGAGAAGGTGCTAGCAGGGAATGCTCTGCCTGCCTTTCCCCAGGGCTCTGCAAGCTCTCCAGGACAACAGCAAATCTGGGGCTCTGTGCTTTCTTTCGTTCTGAACAAGTGTTACTGTTTTCTGCACAAAAGCGATTCTGCGAAGCAATGTGAACAGGCACAGAGAAGGTGCTAGCAGGGAATTCTCTGCCTGCCTTTCCCCAGTGCTCTGCAAGCTCTCCAGGACAACAGCAAATCTGGGGCTCTGTGCTTTCGTTCGTTCTGAACAAGTGTTACTGTTTTCTGCACAAAAGCGATTCTGCGAAGGAATGTGAACACTTCTGATTCCCAGGCACAGAGAAGGTGCTAGCAGGGAATTCTCTGCCTGCCTTTCCCCAGGGCTCTGCAAGCTCTCCAGGACAACAGCAAATCTGGGGCTCTGTGCTTTCTTTCGTTCTGAACAAGTGTTACTGTTTTCTGCACAAAAGCGATTCTGCGAAGCAATGTGAACAGGCACAGAGAAGGTGCTAGCAGGGAATTCTATGCCTGCCTTTCCCCAGTGCTCTGCAAGCTCTCCAGGACAACAACAAATCTGGGTCTCTGTCCTTTCTTTCGTTCTGAACAAGTGTTACTGTTTTCTGCACAAAAGCGATTCTGCGAAGCAATGTGAACAGGCACAGAGAAGGTGCTAGCAGGGAATTCTCTGCCTGCCTTTCCCCAGTGCTCTGCAAGCTCTCCAGGACAACAGCAGATCTGGGGCTCTGTGCTTTCTTTCGTTGTGAACAAGTGTTACTGTTTTCTGCACAAAAGCGATTCTGCGAAGCAATGTGAACACTTCTGCTTCCCAGGCACAGAGAAGGTTGCTAGCAGGGAATGCTCTGCCTGCCTTTCCCCAGGGCTCTGCAAGCTCTCCAGGACAACAGCAAATCTGGGGCTCTGTGCTTTCTTTCGTTCTGAACAAGTGTTAGTGTTTTCTGCACAAAAGCGATTCTGCGAAGCAATGTGAACACTTCTAATTCCCAGGCACAGAGAAGGTGCTAGCAGGGAATTCTATGCCTGCCTTTCCCCAGTGCTCTGCAAGCTCTCCAGGACAACATAAAATCTGGGGCTCTGTGCTTTCTTTCGTTCTGAACAAGTTTTAGTGTTTTCTGCACAAAAGCGATTCTGCGAAGCAATGTGAACACTTCTGCTTCCCAGGCACAGAGAAGGTGCTAGCAGGGACTTCTCTGCCTGCCTTTCCCCAGTGCTCTGCAAGCTCTCCAGGACAACAACAAATCTGGGTCTTAGTGCTTTCTTTCGTTGTGAACACGTGTTACTGTTTTCTGAAAAAAATCGATTCTGCGCAGCAACGTGAACACTTCTGCTTCCCAGGCACAGAGAAGGTGCTAGCAGGGAATTCTCTGCCTGCCTTTCCCCAGTGCTCTGCAAGCTCTCAAGGACAACAGCAGATCTGGGGCTCTGTGCTTTCTTTCGTTCTGAACAAGTGTTACTGTTTTCTGCACAAAAGCGATTCTGCGAAGCAATGTGAACAGGCACAGAGAAGGTGCTAGCAGGGAATTCTCTGCCTGCCTTTCCCCAGTGCTCTGCAAGCTCTCCAGGACAACAGCAAATCTGGGGCTCTGTGCTTTCTTTCGTTGTGAACACGTGTTACTGTTTTCTGCACAAAAGTGATTCTGCACAGCAATGTGAACACTTCTGCTTCCCAGGCACAGAGAAGGTGCTAGCAGGGAATGCTCTGCCTGCCTTTCCCCAGGGCTCTGCAAGCTCTCCAGGACAACAGCAGATCTGGGGCTCTGTGCTTTCTTTCATTGTGAACAAGTGTTACTGTTTTCTGCACAAAAGCGATTCTGCGAAGTAATGTGAACACTTCTGCTTCCCAGGCACAGGAAGGTGCTAGCAGGGAATGCTCTGCCTGCCTTTCCCCAGGGCTCTGCAAGCTCTCCAGGACAACAGCAAATCTGGGGCTCTGTGCTTTCTTTCGTTCTGAACAAGTGTTACTGTTTTCTGCACAAAAGCGATTCTGCGAAGCAATGTGAACAGGCACAGAGAAGGTGCTAGCAGGGAATTCTCTGCCTGCCTTTCCCCAGTGCTCTGCAAGCTCTCCAGGACAACAGCAAATCTGGGGCTCTGTGCTTTCGTTCGTTCTGAACAAGTGTTAGTGTTTTCTGCACAAAAGCGATTCTGCGAAGCAATGTGAACACTTCTTCTTCCCAGGCACAGAGAAGGTGTTAGCAGGGAATTCTCTGCCTGCCTTTCCCCAGGGCTCTGCAAGCTCTCCAGGACAACATAAAATCTGGGGCTCTGTGCTTTCTTTCGTTCTGAACAAGTGTTAGTGTTTTCTGCACAAAAGCGATTCTGCGAAGCAATGTGAACAGGCACAGAGAAGGTGCTAGCAGGGAATTCTCTGCCTGCCTTTCCCCAGTGCTCTGCAAGCTCTCCAGGACAACAGCAAATCTGGGGCTCTGTGCTTTCTTTCGTTCTGAACAAGTGTTACTGTTTTCTGCACAAAAGTGATTCTGCACAGCAATGTGAACACTTCTGCTTCCCAGGCACAGAGAAGGTGCTAGCAGGGAATGCTCTGCCTGCCTTTCCCCAGTGCTCTGCAAGCTCTCCAGGACAACAGCAGATCTGGGGCTCTGTGCTTTCTTTCGTTCTGAACAAGTGTTACTGTTTTCTGCACAAAAGCGATTCTGCGAAGTAATGTGAACACTTCTGCTTCCCAGGCACAGAGAAGGTGCTAGCAGGGAATTCTCTGCCTGCCTTTCCCCAGTGCTCTGCAAGCTCTCCAGGACAACAGCAAATCTGGGGCTCTGTGCTTTCTTTCGTTCTGAACAAGTGTTACTGTTTTCTGCACAAAAGCGATTCTGCGAAGCAATGTGAACACTTCTGCTTCCCAGGCACAGAGAAGGTGCTAGCAGGGAATTCTCTGCCTGCCTTTCCCCAGTGCTCTGCAAGCTCTCCAGGACAACAACAAATCTGGGTCTCTGTCCTTTCTTTCGTTCTGAACAAGTGTTACTGTTTTCTGCACAAAAGCGATTCTGCGAAGCAACGTGAACACTTCTGCTTCCCAGGCACAGAGAAGGTGCTAGCAGGGAATTCTCTGCCTGCCTTTCCCCAGGGCTCTGCAAGCTCTCCAGGACAACAGCAAATCTGGGGCTCTGTGCTTACTTTCGTTCTGAACAAGTTTTAGTGTTTTCTGCACAAAAGCGATTCTGCGAAGCAATGTGAACACTTCTGCTTCCCAGGCACAGAGAAGGTGCTAGCAGGGAATTCTCTGCCTGCCTTTCCCCAGGGCTCTGCAAGCTCTCCAGGACAACAACAAATCTGGGTCTCAGTGCTTTCTTTCGTTGTGAACACGTGTTACTGTTTCCTGAAAAAAAATCGATTCTGAGCAGCAACGTGAACACTTCTGCTTCCCAGGCACAGAGAAGGTGCTATCAGGGAATTCTCTGCCTGCCTTTCCCCAGTGCTCTGCAAGCTCTCCAGGACAACATAAAATCTGGGGCTCTGTGCTTTCTTTCGTTCTGAACAACTGTTACTGTTTTCTGCACAAAAGCGATTCTGCGAAGCAATGTGAACACTTCTGCTTCCCAGGCACAGAGAAGGTGCTAGCAGGGAATTCTATGCCTGCCTTTCCCCAGTGCTCTGCAAGCTCTCCAGGACAACAGCAAATCTGGGGCTCTGTGCTTTCTTTCGTTCTGAACAAGTGTTACTGTTTTCTGCACAAAAGCGATTCTGCGAAGCAATGTGAACACTTCTGCTTCCCAGGCACAGAGAAGGTGCTAGCAGGGAATTCTCTGCCTGCCTTTCCCCAGTGCTCTGCAAGCTCTCCAGGACAACAACAAATCTGGGTCTTAGTGCTTTCTTTCGTTGTGAACACGTGTTACTGTTTTCTGAAAAAAATCGATTCTGCGCAGCAACGTGAACACTTCTGCTTCCCAGGCACAGAGAAGGTGCTAGCAGGGAATTCTCTGCCTGCCTTTCCCCAGTGCTCTGCAAGCTCTCCAGGACAACATAAAATCTGGGGCTCTGTGCTTTCTTTCGTTGTGAACAAGTGTTACTGTTTTCTGCACAAAAGCGATTCTGCGAAGCAATGTGAACACTTCTGATTCCCAGGCACAGAGAAGGTGCTAGCAGGGAATTCTCTGCCTGCCTTTCCCCAGGGCTCTGCAAGCTCTCCAGGACAACAGCAAGTCTGGGGCTCTGTGCTTTCTTTCGTTCTGAACAAGTGTTACTGTTTTCTGCACAAAAGCGATTCTGCGAAGCAATGTGAACAGGCACAGAGAAGGTGCTAGCAGGGAATTCTCTGCCTGCCTTTCCCCAGGGCTCTGCAAGCTCTCCAGGACAACAACAAATCTGGGTCTCTGTCCTTTCTTTCGTTCTGAACAAGTGTTACTGTTTTCTGCACAAAAGCGATTCTGCGAAGCAATGTGAACAGGCACAGAGAAGGTGCTAGCAGGGAATTCTCTGCCTGCCTTTCCCCAGTGCTCTGCAAGCTCTCCAGGACAACAGCAGATCTGGGGCTCTGTGCTTTCTTTCGTTGTGAACAAGTGTTACTGTTTTCTGCACAAAAGCGATTCTGCGAAGTAATGTGAACACTTCTGCTTCCCAGGCACAGAGAAGGTGCTAGCAGGGAATGCTCTGCCTGCCTTTCCCCAGGGCTCTGCAAGCTCTCCAGGACAACAGCAAATCTGGGGCTCTGTGCTTTCTTTCGTTCTGAACAAGTGTTACTGTTTTCTGCACAAAAGCGATTCTGCGAAGCAATGTGAACAGGCACAGAGAAGGTGCTAGCAGGGAATTCTCTGCCTGCCTTTCCCCAGTGCTCTGCAAGCTCTCCAGGACAACAGCAAATCTGGGGCTCTGTGCTTTCGTTCGTTCTGAACAAGTGTTACTGTTTTCTGCACAAAAGCGATTCTGCGAAGGAATGTGAACACTTCTGATTCCCAGGCACAGAGAAGGTGCTAGCAGGGAATTCTCTGCCTGCCTTTCCCCAGGGCTCTGCAAGCTCTCCAGGACAACAGCAAATCTGGGGCTCTGTGCTTTCTTTCGTTCTGAACAAGTGTTACTGTTTTCTGCACAAAAGCGATTCTGCGAAGCAATGTGAACAGGCACAGAGAAGGTGCTAGCAGGGAATTCTCTGCCTGCCTTTCCCCAGTGCTTTGCAAGCTCTCCAGGACAACAGCAAATCTGGGGCTCTGTGCTTTCTTTCGTTCTGAACAAGTGTTAGTGTTTTCTGCACAAAAGCGATTCTGCGAAGCAATGTGAACAGGCACAGAGAAGGTGCTAGCAGGGAATTCTCTGCCTGCCTTTCCCCAGTGCTCTGCAAGCTCTCCAGGACAACAGCAAATCTGGGGCTCTGTGCTTTCTTTCGTTCTGAACAAGTGTTACTGTTTTCTGCACAAAAGCGATTCTGCGAAGCAATGTGAACAGGCACAGAGAAGGTGCTAGCAGGGAATTCTATGCCTGCCTTTCCCCAGTGCTCTGCAAGCTCTCCAGGACAACAGCAAATCTGGGGCTCTGTGCTTTCGTTCGTTCTGAACAAGTGTTAGTGTTTTCTGCACAAAAGCGATTCTGCGAAGCAATGTGAACACTTCTTCTTCCCAGGCACAGAGAAGGTGTTAGCAGGGAATTCTCTGCCTGCCTTTCCCCAGGGCTCTGCAAGCTCTCCAGGACAACATAAAATCTGGGGCTCTGTGCTTTCTTTCGTTCTGAACAAGTGTTAGTGTTTTCTGCACAAAAGCGATTCTGCGAAGCAATGTGAACAGGCACAGAGAAGGTGCTAGCAGGGAATTCTCTGCCTGCCTTTCCCCAGTGCTCTGCAAGCTCTCCAGGACAACAGCAAATCTGGGGCTCTGTGCTTTCTTTCGTTCTGAACAAGTGTTACTGTTTTCTGCACAAAAGTGATTCTGCACAGCAATGTGAACACTTCTGCTTCCCAGGCACAGAGAAGGTGCTAGCAGGGAATGCTCTGCCTGCCTTTCCCCAGTGCTCTGCAAGCTCTCCAGGACAACAGCAGATCTGGGGCTCTGTGCTTTCTTTCGTTCTGAACAAGTGTTACTGTTTTCTGCACAAAAGCGATTCTGCGAAGTAATGTGAACACTTCTGCTTCCCAGGCACAGAGAAGGTGCTAGCAGGGAATTCTCTGCCTGCCTTTCCCCAGTGCTCTGCAAGCTCTCCAGGACAACAGCAAATCTGGGGCTCTGTGCTTTCTTTCGTTCTGAACAAGTGTTACTGTTTTCTGCACAAAAGCGATTCTGCGAAGCAATGTGAACAGGCAGAGAGAAGGTGCTAGCAGGGAATTCTCTGCCTGCCTTTCCCCAGTGCTCTGCAAGCTCTCCAGGACAACAGCAAATCTGGGGCTCTGTGCTTTCGTTCGTTCTGAACAAGTGTTAGTGTTTTCTGCACAAAAGCGATTCTGCGAAGCAATGTGAACACTTCTTCTTCCCAGGCACAGAGAAGGTGTTAGCAGGGAATTCTCTGCCTGCCTTTCCCCAGGGCTCTGCAAGCTCTCCAGGACAACATAAAATCTGGGGCTCTGTGCTTTCTTTCGTTCTGAACAAGTGTTAGTGTTTTCTGCACAAAAGCGATTCTGCGAAGCAATGTGAACAGGCACAGAGAAGGTGCTAGCAGGGAATTCTCTGCCTGCCTTTCCCCAGTGCTCTGCAAGCTCTCCAGGACAACAGCAAATCTGGGGCTCTGTGCTTTCTTTCGTTCTGAACAAGTGTTACTGTTTTCTGCACAAAAGTGATTCTGCACAGCAATGTGAACACTTCTGCTTCCCAGGCACAGAGAAGGTGCTAGCAGGGAATGCTCTGCCTGCCTTTCCCCAGTGCTCTGCAAGCTCTCCAGGACAACAGCAGATCTGGGGCTCTGTGCTTTCTTTCGTTCTGAACAAGTGTTACTGTTTTCTGCACAAAAGCGATTCTGCGAAGTAATGTGAACACTTCTGCTTCCCAGGCACAGAGAAGGTGCTAGCAGGGAATTCTCTGCCTGCCTTTCCCCAGTGCTCTGCAAGCTCTCCAGGACAACAGCAAATCTGGGGCTCTGTGCTTTCTTTCGTTCTGAACAAGTGTTACTGTTTTCTGCACAAAAGCGATTCTGCGAAGCAATGTGAACACTTCTGCTTCCCAGGCACAGAGAAGGTGCTAGCAGGGAATTCTCTGCCTGCCTTTCCCCAGTGCTCTGCAAGCTCTCCAGGACAACAACAAATCTGGGTCTCTGTCCTTTCTTTCGTTCTGAACAAGTGTTACTGTTTTCTGCACAAAAGCGATTCTGCGAAGCAACGTGAACACTTCTGCTTCCCAGGCACAGAGAAGGTGCTAGCAGGGAATTCTCTGCCTGCCTTTCCCCAGGGCTCTGCAAGCTCTCCAGGACAACAGCAAATCTGGGGCTCTGTGCTTACTTTCGTTCTGAACAAGTTTTAGTGTTTTCTGCACAAAAGCGATTCTGCGAAGCAATGTGAACACTTCTGCTTCCCAGGCACAGAGAAGGTGCTAGCAGGGAATTCTCTGCCTGCCTTTCCCCAGGGCTCTGCAAGCTCTCCAGGACAACAACAAATCTGGGTCTCAGTGCTTTCTTTCGTTGTGAACACGTGTTACTGTTTCCTGAAAAAAAATCGATTCTGAGCAGCAACGTGAACACTTCTGCTTCCCAGGCACAGAGAAGGTGCTATCAGGGAATTCTCTGCCTGCCTTTCCCCAGTGCTCTGCAAGCTCTCCAGGACAACATAAAATCTGGGGCTCTGTGCTTTCTTTCGTTCTGAACAACTGTTACTGTTTTCTGCACAAAAGCGATTCTGCGAAGCAATGTGAACACTTCTGCTTCCCAGGCACAGAGAAGGTGCTAGCAGGGAATTCTATGCCTGCCTTTCCCCAGTGCTCTGCAAGCTCTCCAGGACAACAGCAAATCTGGGGCTCTGTGCTTTCTTTCGTTCTGAACAAGTGTTACTGTTTTCTGCACAAAAGCGATTCTGCGAAGCAATGTGAACACTTCTGCTTCCCAGGCACAGAGAAGGTGCTAGCAGGGAATTCTCTGCCTGCCTTTCCCCAGTGCTCTGCAAGCTCTCCAGGACAACAACAAATCTGGGTCTTAGTGCTTTCTTTCGTTGTGAACACGTGTTACTGTTTTCTGAAAAAAATCGATTCTGCGCAGCAACGTGAACACTTCTGCTTCCCAGGCACAGAGAAGGTGCTAGCAGGGAATTCTCTGCCTGCCTTTCCCCAGTGCTCTGCAAGCTCTCCAGGACAACATAAAATCTGGGGCTCTGTGCTTTCTTTCGTTGTGAACAAGTGTTACTGTTTTCTGCACAAAAGCGATTCTGCGAAGCAATGTGAACACTTCTGATTCCCAGGCACAGAGAAGGTGCTAGCAGGGAATTCTCTGCCTGCCTTTCCCCAGGGCTCTGCAAGCTCTCCAGGACAACAGCAAGTCTGGGGCTCTGTGCTTTCTTTCGTTCTGAACAAGTGTTACTGTTTTCTGCACAAAAGCGATTCTGCGAAGCAATGTGAACAGGCACAGAGAAGGTGCTAGCAGGGAATTCTCTGCCTGCCTTTCCCCAGGGCTCTGCAAGCTCTCCAGGACAACAACAAATCTGGGTCTCTGTCCTTTCTTTCGTTCTGAACAAGTGTTACTGTTTTCTGCACAAAAGCGATTCTGCGAAGCAATGTGAACAGGCACAGAGAAGGTGCTAGCAGGGAATTCTCTGCCTGCCTTTCCCCAGTGCTCTGCAAGCTCTCCAGGACAACAGCAGATCTGGGGCTCTGTGCTTTCTTTCGTTGTGAACAAGTGTTACTGTTTTCTGCACAAAAGCGATTCTGCGAAGTAATGTGAACACTTCTGCTTCCCAGGCACAGAGAAGGTGCTAGCAGGGAATGCTCTGCCTGCCTTTCCCCAGGGCTCTGCAAGCTCTCCAGGACAACAGCAAATCTGGGGCTCTGTGCTTTCTTTCGTTCTGAACAAGTGTTACTGTTTTCTGCACAAAAGCGATTCTGCGAAGCAATGTGAACAGGCACAGAGAAGGTGCTAGCAGGGAATTCTCTGCCTGCCTTTCCCCAGTGCTCTGCAAGCTCTCCAGGACAACAGCAAATCTGGGGCTCTGTGCTTTCGTTCGTTCTGAACAAGTGTTACTGTTTTCTGCACAAAAGCGATTCTGCGAAGGAATGTGAACACTTCTGATTCCCAGGCACAGAGAAGGTGCTAGCAGGGAATTCTCTGCCTGCCTTTCCCCAGGGCTCTGCAAGCTCTCCAGGACAACAGCAAATCTGGGGCTCTGTGCTTTCTTTCGTTCTGAACAAGTGTTACTGTTTTCTGCACAAAAGCGATTCTGCGAAGCAATGTGAACAGGCACAGAGAAGGTGCTAGCAGGGAATTCTCTGCCTGCCTTTCCCCAGTGCTTTGCAAGCTCTCCAGGACAACAGCAAATCTGGGGCTCTGTGCTTTCTTTCGTTCTGAACAAGTGTTAGTGTTTTCTGCACAAAAGCGATTCTGCGAAGCAATGTGAACAGGCACAGAGAAGGTGCTAGCAGGGAATTCTCTGCCTGCCTTTCCCCAGTGCTCTGCAAGCTCTCCAGGACAACAGCAAATCTGGGGCTCTGTGCTTTCTTTCGTTCTGAACAAGTGTTACTGTTTTCTGCACAAAAGCGATTCTGCGAAGCAATGTGAACAGGCACAGAGAAGGTGCTAGCAGGGAATTCTATGCCTGCCTTTCCCCAGTGCTCTGCAAGCTCTCCAGGACAACAACAAATCTGGGTCTCTGTCCTTTCTTTCGTTCTGAACAAGTGTTACTGTTTTCTGCACAAAAGCGATTCTGCGAAGCAATGTGAACAGGCACAGAGAAGGTGCTAGCAGGGAATTCTCTGCCTGCCTTTCCCCAGTGCTCTGCAAGCTCTCCAGGACAACAGCAGATCTGGGGCTCTGTGCTTTCTTTCGTTGTGAACAAGTGTTACTGTTTTCTGCACAAAAGCGATTCTGCGAAGCAATGTGAACACTTCTGCTTCCCAGGCACAGAGAAGGTTGCTAGCAGGGAATGCTCTGCCTGCCTTTCCCCAGGGCTCTGCAAGCTCTCCAGGACAACAGCAAATCTGGGGCTCTGTGCTTTCTTTCGTTCTGAACAAGTGTTACTGTTTTCTGCACAAAAGCGATTCTGCGAAGCAATGTGAACACTTCTGCTTCCCAGGCACAGAGAAGGTGCTAGCAGGGAATTCTATGCCTGCCTTTCCCCAGGGCTCTGCAAGCTCTCCAGGACAACAGCAAATCTGGGGCTCTGTGCTTTCTTTCGTTCTGAACAAGTTTTAGTGTTTTCTGCACAAAAGCGATTCTGCGAAGCAATGTGAACACTTCTGCTTCCCAGGCACAGAGAAGGTGCTAGCAGGGAATTCTCTGCCTGCCTTTCCCCAGGGCTCTGCAAGCTCTCCAGGACAACAACAAATCTGGGTCTCAGTGCTTTCTTTCGTTGTGAACACGTGTTACTGTTTCCTGAAAAAAAATCGATTCTGCGCAGCAACGTGAACACTTCTGCTTCCCAGGCACAGAGAAGGTGCTATCAGGGAATTCTCTGCCTGCCTTTCCCCAGTGCTCTGCAAGCTCTCCAGGACAACATAAAATCTGGGGCTCTGTGCTTTCTTTCGTTGTGAACAAGTGTTACTGTTTTCTGCACAAAAGCGATTCTGCGAAGCAATGTGAACACTTCTGCTTCCCAGGCACAGAGAAGGTGCTAGCAGGGAATTCTATGCCTGCCTTTCCCCAGTGCTCTGCAAGCTCTCCAGGACAACAGCAAATCTGGGGCTCTGTGCTTTCTTTCGTTCTGAACAAGTGTTACTGTTTTCTGCACAAAAGCGATTCTGCGAAGCAATGTGAACACTTCTGCTTCCCAGGCACAGAGAAGGTGCTAGCAGGGAATTCTCTGCCTGCCTTTCCCCAGTGCTCTGCAAGCTCTCCAGGACAACAACAAATCTGGGTCTTAGTGCTTTCTTTCGTTGTGAACACGTGTTACTGTTTTCTGAAAAAAATCGATTCTGCGCAGCAACGTGAACACTTCTGCTTCCCAGGCACAGAGAAGGTGCTAGCAGGGAATTCTATGCCTGCCTTTCCCCAGTGCTCTGCAAGCTCTCCAGGACAACATAAAATCTGGGGCTCTGTGCTTTCTTTCGTTGTGAACAAGTGTTACTGTTTTCTGCACAAAAGCGATTCTGCGAAGCAATGTGAACACTTCTGATTCCCAGGCACAGAGAAGGTGCTAGCAGGGAATTCTCTGCCTGCCTTTCCCCAGGGCTCTGCAAGCTCTCCAGGACAACAGCAAATCTGGGGCTCTGTGCTTTCTTTCGTTCTGAACAAGTGTTACTGTTTTCTGCACAAAAGCGATTCTGCGAAGCAATGTGAACAGGCACAGAGAAGGTGCTAGCAGGGAATGCTCTGCCTGCCTTTCCCCAGTGCTCTGCAAGCTCTCCAGGACAACAACAAATCTGGGTCTCTGTCCTTTCTTTCGTTCTGAACAAGTGTTACTGTTTTCTGCACAAAAGCGATTCTGCGAAGCAATGTGAACAGGCACAGAGAAGGTGCTAGCAGGGAATTCTCTGCCTGCCTTTCCCCAGTGCTCTGCAAGCTCTCCAGGACAACAGCAGATCTGGGGCTCTGTGCTTTCTTTCGTTGTGAACAAGTGTTACTGTTTTCTGCACAAAAGCGATTCTGCGAAGTAATGTGAACACTTCTGCTTCCCAGGCACAGAGAAGGTGCTAGCAGGGAATTCTCTGCCTGCCTTTCCCCAGGGCTCTGCAAGCTCTCCAGGACAACAGCAAATCTGGGGCTCTGTGCTTTCTTTCGTTCTGAACAAGTGTTACTGTTTTCTGCACAAAAGCGATTCTGCGAAGCAATGTGAACAGGCACAGAGAAGGTGCTAGCAGGGAATTCTATGCCTGCCTTTCCCCAGTGCTCTGCAAGCTCTCCAGGACAACAACAAATCTGGGTCTCTGTCCTTTCTTTCGTTCTGAACAAGTGTTACTGTTTTCTGCACAAAAGCGATTCTGCGAAGCAATGTGAACAGGCACAGAGAAGGTGCTAGCAGGGAATTCTCTGCCTGCCTTTCCCCAGTGCTCTGCAAGCTCTCCAGGACAACAGCAGATCTGGGGCTCTGTGCTTTCTTTCGTTGTGAACAAGTGTTACTGTTTTCTGCACAAAAGCGATTCTGCGAAGCAATGTGAACACTTCTGCTTCCCAGGCACAGAGAAGGTTGCTAGCAGGGAATGCTCTGCCTGCCTTTCCCCAGGGCTCTGCAAGCTCTCCAGGACAACAGCAAATCTGGGGCTCTGTGCTTTCTTTCGTTCTGAACAAGTGTTAGTGTTTTCTGCACAAAAGCGATTCTGCGAAGCAATGTGAACACTTCTAATTCCCAGGCACAGAGAAGGTGCTAGCAGGGAATTCTATGCCTGCCTTTCCCCAGTGCTCTGCAAGCTCTCCAGGACAACATAAAATCTGGGGCTCTGTGCTTTCTTTCGTTCTGAACAAGTTTTAGTGTTTTCTGCACAAAAGCGATTCTGCGAAGCAATGTGAACACTTCTGCTTCCCAGGCACAGAGAAGGTGCTAGCAGGGACTTCTCTGCCTGCCTTTCCCCAGTGCTCTGCAAGCTCTCCAGGACAACAACAAATCTGGGTCTTAGTGCTTTCTTTCGTTGTGAACACGTGTTACTGTTTTCTGAAAAAAATCGATTCTGCGCAGCAACGTGAACACTTCTGCTTCCCAGGCACAGAGAAGGTGCTAGCAGGGAATTCTCTGCCTGCCTTTCCCCAGTGCTCTGCAAGCTCTCCAGGACAACATAAAATCTGGGGCTCTGTGCTTTCTTTCGTTCTGAACAAGTGTTACTGTTTTCTGCACAAAAGCGATTCTGCGAAGCAATGTGAACACTTCTAATTCCCAGGCACAGAGAAGGTGCTAGCAGGGAATTCTCTGCCTGCCTTTCCCCAGTGCTCTGCAAGCTCTCCAGGACAACAGCAAATCTGGGGCTCTGTGCTTTCGTTCGTTCTGAACAAGTGTTAGTGTTTTCTGCACAAAAGCGATTCTGCGAAGCAATGTGAACACTTCTGCTTCCCAGGCACAGAGAAGGTGCTAGCAGGGAATTCTCTGCCTGCCTTTCCCCAGGGCTCTGCAAGCTCTCCAGGACAACATAAAATCTGGGGCTCTGTGCTTTCTTTCGTTCTGAACAAGTGTTACTGTTTTCTGCACAAAAGCGATTCTGCGAAGCAATGTGAACAGGCACAGAGAAGGTGCTAGCAGGGAATTCTCTGCCTGCCTTTCCCCAGTGCTCTGCAAGCTCTCCAGGACAACAGCAAATCTGGGGCTCTGTGCTTTCGTTCGTTCTGAACAAGTGTTAGTGTTTTCTGCACAAAAGCGATTCTGCGAAGCAATGTGAACACTTCTTCTTCCCAGGCACAGAGAAGGTGTTAGCAGGGAATTCTCTGCCTGCCTTTCCCCAGTGCTCTGCAAGCTCTCCAGGACAACATAAAATCTGGGGCTCTGTGCTTTCTTTCGTTGTGAACAAGTGTTACTGTTTTCTGCACAAAAGCGATTCTGCGAAGCAATGTGAACACTTCTGCTTCCCAGGCACAGAGAAGGTGCTAGCAGGGAATTCTATGCCTGCCTTTCCCCAGTGCTCTGCAAGCTCTCCAGGACAACAGCAAATCTGGGGCTCTGTGCTTTCTTTCGTTCTGAACAAGTGTTACTGTTTTCTGCACAAAAGCGATTCTGCGAAGCAATGTGAACACTTCTGCTTCCCAGGCACAGAGAAGGTGCTAGCAGGGAATTCTCTGCCTGCCTTTCCCCAGTGCTCTGCAAGCTCTCCAGGACAACAACAAATCTGGGTCTTAGTGCTTTCTTTCGTTGTGAACACGTGTTACTGTTTTCTGAAAAAAATCGATTCTGCGCAGCAACGTGAACACTTCTGCTTCCCAGGCACAGAGAAGGTGCTAGCAGGGAATTCTCTGCCTGCCTTTCCCCAGTGCTCTGCAAGCTCTCCAGGACAACATAAAATCTGGGGCTCTGTGCTTTCTTTCGTTGTGAACAAGTGTTACTGTTTTCTGCACAAAAGCGATTCTGCGAAGCAATGTGAACACTTCTGATTCCCAGGCACAGAGAAGGTGCTAGCAGGGAATTCTCTGCCTGCCTTTCCCCAGGGCTCTGCAAGCTCTCCAGGACAACAGCAAATCTGGGGCTCTGTGCTTTCTTTCGTTCTGAACAAGTGTTACTGTTTTCTGCACAAAAGCGATTCTGCGAAGCAATGTGAACAGGCACAGAGAAGGTGCTAGCAGGGAATTCTCTGCCTGCCTTTCCCTAGTGCTCTGCAAGCTCTCCAGGACAACAACAAATCTGGGTCTCTGTCCTTTCTTTCGTTCTGAACAAGTGTTACTGTTTTCTGCACAAAAGCGATTCTGCGAAGCAATGTGAACAGGCACAGAGAAGGTGCTAGCAGGGAATTCTCTGCCTGCCTTTCCCCAGTGCTCTGCAAGCTCTCCAGGACAACAGCAGATCTGGGGCTCTGTGCTTTCTTTCGTTGTGAACAAGTGTTACTGTTTTCTGCACAAAAGCGATTCTGCGAAGTAATGTGAACACTTCTGCTTCCCAGGCACAGAGAAGGTGCTAGCAGGGAATGCTCTGCCTGCCTTTCCCCAGGGCTCTGCAAGCTCTCCAGGACAACAGCAAATCTGGGGCTCTGTGCTTTCTTTCGTTCTGAACAAGTGTTACTGTTTTCTGCACAAAAGCGATTCTGCGAAGCAATGTGAACAGGCACAGAGAAGGTGCTAGCAGGGAATTCTCTGCCTGCCTTTCCCCAGTGCTCTGCAAGCTCTCCAGGACAACAGCAAATCTGGGGCTCTGTGCTTTCTTTCGTTCTGAACAAGTGTTACTGTTTTCTGCACAAAAGCGATTCTGCGAAGGAATGTGAACACTTATGATTCCCAGGCACAGAGAAGGTGCTAGCAGGGAATTCTCTGCCTGCCTTTCCCCAGGGCTCTGCAAGCTCTCCAGGACAACAGCAAATCTGGGGCTCTGTGCTTTCTTTCGTTCTGAACAAGTGTTACTGTTTTCTGCACAAAAGCGATTCTGCGAAGCAATGTGAACAGGCACAGAGAAGGTGCTAGCAGGGAATTCTATGCCTGCCTTTCCCCAGTGCTCTGCAAGCTCTCCAGGACAACAACAAATCTGGGTCTCTGTCCTTTCTTTCGTTCTGAACAAGTGTTACTGTTTTCTGCACAAAAGCGATTCTGCGAAGCAATGTGAACAGGCACAGAGAAGGTGCTAGCAGGGAATTCTCTGCCTGCCTTTCCCCAGTGCTCTGCAAGCTCTCCAGGACAACAGCAGATCTGGGGCTCTGTGCTTTCTTTCGTTGTGAACAAGTGTTACTGTTTTCTGCACAAAAGCGATTCTGCGAAGCAATGTGAACACTTCTGCTTCCCAGGCACAGAGAAGGTGCTAGCAGGGAATTCTCTGCCTGCCTTTCCACAGGGCTCTGCAAGCTCTCCAGGACAACAACAAATCTGGGTCTCAGTGCTTTCTTTCGTTGTGAACACGTGTTACTGTTTCCTGAAAAAAAATCGATTCTGCGCAGCAACGTGAACACTTCTGCTTCCCAGGCACAGAGAAGGTGCTATCAGGGAATTCTCTGCCTGCCTTTCCCCAGTGCTCTGCAAGCTCTCCAGGACAACATAAAATCTGGGGCTCTGTGCTTTCTTTCGTTCTGAACAACTGTTACTGTTTTCTGCACAAAAGCGATTCTGCGAAGCAATGTGAACACTTCTGCTTCCCAGGCACAGAGAAGGTGCTAGCAGGGAATTCTATGCCTGCCTTTCCCCAGTGCTCTGCAAGCTCTCCAGGACAACAGCAAATCTGGGGCTCTGTGCTTTCTTTCGTTCTGAACAAGTGTTACTGTTTTCTGCACAAAAGCGATTCTGCGAAGCAATGTGAACACTTCTGCTTCCCAGGCACAGAGAAGGTGCTAGCAGGGAATTCTCTGCCTGCCTTTCCCCAGTGCTCTGCAAGCTCTCCAGGACAACAACAAATCTGGGTCTTAGTGCTTTCTTTCGTTGTGAACACGTGTTACTGTTTTCTGAAAAAAATCGATTCTGCGCAGCAACGTGAACACTTCTGCTTCCCAGGCACAGAGAAGGTGCTAGCAGGGAATTCTCTGCCTGCCTTTCCCCAGTGCTCTGCAAGCTCTCCAGGACAACATAAAATCTGGGGCTCTGTGCTTTCTTTCGTTGTGAACAAGTGTTACTGTTTTCTGCACAAAAGCGATTCTGCGAAGCAATGTGAACACTTCTGATTCCCAGGCACAGAGAAGGTGCTAGCAGGGAATTCTCTGCCTGCCTTTCCCCAGGGCTCTGCAAGCTCTCCAGGACAACAGCAAATCTGGGGCTCTGTGCTTTCTTTCGTTCTGAACAAGTGTTACTGTTTTCTGCACAAAAGCGATTCTGCGAAGCAATGTGAACAGGCACAGAGAAGGTGCTAGCAGGGAATTCTCTGCCTGCCTTTCCCCAGGGCTCTGCAAGCTCTCCAGGACAACAACAAATCTGGGTCTCTGTCCTTTCTTTCGTTCTGAACAAGTGTTACTGTTTTCTGCACAAAAGCGATTCTGCGAAGCAATGTGAACAGGCACAGAGAAGGTGCTAGCAGGGAATTCTCTGCCTGCCTTTCCCCAGTGCTCTGCAAGCTCTCCAGGACAACAGCAGATCTGGGGCTCTGTGCTTTCTTTCGTTGTGAACAAGTGTTACTGTTTTCTGCACAAAAGCGATTCTGCGAAGTAATGTGAACACTTCTGCTTCCCAGGCACAGAGAAGGTGCTAGCAGGGAATGCTCTGCCTGCCTTTCCCCAGGGCTCTGCAAGCTCTCCAGGACAACAGCAAATCTGGGGCTCTGTGCTTTCTTTCGTTCTGAACAAGTGTTACTGTTTTCTGCACAAAAGCGATTCTGCGAAGCAATGTGAACAGGCACAGAGAAGGTGCTAGCAGGGAATTCTCTGCCTGCCTTTCCCCAGTGCTCTGCAAGCTCTCCAGGACAACAGCAAATCTGGGGCTCTGTGCTTTCGTTCGTTCTGAACAAGTGTTACTGTTTTCTGCACAAAAGCGATTCTGCGAAGGAATATGAACACTTCTGATTCCCAGGCACAGAGAAGGTGCTAGCAGGGAATTCTCTGCCTGCCTTTCCCCAGGGCTCTGCAAGCTCTCCAGGACAACAGCAAATCTGGGGCTCTGTGCTTTCTTTCGTTCTGAACAAGTGTTACTGTTTTCTGCACAAAAGCGATTCTGTGAAGCAATGTGAACAGGCACAGAGAAGGTGCTAGCAGGGAATTCTCTGCCTGCCTTTCCCCAGTGCTTTGCAAGCTCTCCAGGACAACAGCAAATCTGGGGCTCTGTGCTTTCTTTCGTTCTGAACAAGTGTTAGTGTTTTCTGCACAAAAGCGATTCTGCGAAGCAATGTGAACAGGCACAGAGAAGGTGCTAGCAGGGAATTCTCTGCCTGCCTTTCCCCAGTGCTCTGCAAGCTCTCCAGGACAACAGCAAATCTGGGGCTCTGTGCTTTCTTTCGTTCTGAACAAGTGTTACTGTTTTCTGCACAAAAGCGATTCTGCGAAGCAATGTGAACAGGCACAGAGAAGGTGCTAGCAGGGAATTCTATGCCTGCCTTTCCCCAGTGCTCTGCAAGCTCTCCAGGACAACAACAAATCTGGGTCTCTGTCCTTTCTTTCGTTCTGAACAAGTGTTACTGTTTTCTGCACAAAAGCGATTCTGCGAAGCAATGTGAACAGGCACAGAGAAGGTGCTAGCAGGGAATTCTCTGCCTGCCTTTCCCCAGTGCTCTGCAAGCTCTCCAGGACAACAGCAGATCTGGGGCTCTGTGCTTTCTTTCGTTGTGAACAAGTGTTACTGTTTTCTGCACAAAAGCGATTCTGCGAAGCAATGTGAACACTTCTGCTTCCCAGGCACAGAGAAGGTTGCTAGCAGGGAATGCTCTGCCTGCCTTTCCCCAGGGCTCTGCAAGCTCTCCAGGACAACAGCAAATCTGGGGCTCTGTGCTTTCTTTCGTTCTGAACAAGTGTTACTGTTTTCTGCACAAAAGCGATTCTGCGAAGCAATGTGAACACTTCTGCTTCCCAGGCACAGAGAAGGTGCTAGCAGGGAATTCTATGCCTGCCTTTCCCCAGGGCTCTGCAAGCTCTCCAGGACAACAGCAAATCTGGGGCTCTGTGCTTTCTTTCGTTCTGAACAAGTTTTAGTGTTTTCTGCACAAAAGCGATTCTGCGAAGCAATGTGAACACTTCTGCTTCCCAGGCACAGAGAAGGTGCTAGCAGGGAATTCTCTGCCTGCCTTTCCCCAGGGCTCTGCAAGCTCTCCAGGACAACAACAAATCTGGGTCTCAGTGCTTTCTTTCGTTGTGAACACGTGTTACTGTTTCCTGAAAAAAAATCGATTCTGCGCAGCAACGTGAACACTTCTGCTTCCCAGGCACAGAGAAGGTGCTATCAGGGAATTCTCTGCCTGCCTTTCCCCAGTGCTCTGCAAGCTCTCCAGGACAACATAAAATCTGGGGCTCTGTGCTTTCTTTCGTTCTGAACAAGTGTTACTGTTTTCTGCACAAAAGCGATTCTGCGAAGCAATGTGAACACTTCTGCTTCCCAGGCACAGAGAAGGTGCTAGCAGGGAATTCTATGCCTGCCTTTCCCCAGTGCTCTGCAAGCTCTCCAGGACAACAGCAAATCTGGGGCTCTGTGCTTTCTTTCGTTCTGAACAAGTGTTACTGTTTTCTGCACAAAAGCGATTCTGCGAAGCAATGTGAACACTTCTGCTTCCCAGGCACAGAGAAGGTGCTAGCAGGGAATTCTCTGCCTGCCTTTCCCCAGTGCTCTGCAAGCTCTCCAGGACAACAACAAATCTGGGTCTTAGTGCTTTCTTTCGTTGTGAACACGTGTTACTGTTTTCTGAAAAAAATCGATTCTGCGCAGCAACGTGAACACTTCTGCTTCCCAGGCACAGAGAAGGTGCTAGCAGGGAATTCTATGCCTGCCTTTCCCAGGTGCTCTGCAAGCTCTCCAGGACAACATAAAATCTGGGGCTCTGTGCTTTCTTTCGTTGTGAACAAGTGTTACTGTTTTCTGCACAAAAGCGATTCTGCGAAGCAATGTGAACACTTCTGATTCCCAGGCACAGAGAAGGTGCTAGCAGGGAATTCTCTGCCTGCCTTTCCCCAGGGCTCTGCAAGCTCTCCAGGACAACAGCAAATCTGGGGCTCTGTGCTTTCTTTCGTTCTGAACAAGTGTTACTGTTTTCTGCACAAAAGCGATTCTGCGAAGCAATGTGAACAGGCACAGAGAAGGTGCTAGCAGGGAATGCTCTGCCTGCCTTTCCCCAGTGCTCTGCAAGCTCTCCAGGACAACAACAAATCTGGGGCTCTGTGCTTTCTTTCGTTCTGAACAAGTGTTACTGTTTTCTGCACAAAAGCGATTCTGCGAAGCAATGTGAACAGGCACAGAGAAGGTGCTAGCAGGGAATTCTCTGCCTGCCTTTCCCCAGTGCTCTGCAAGCTCTCCAGGACAACAGCAGATCTGGGGCTCTGTGCTTTCTTTCGTTGTGAACAAGTGTTACTGTTTTCTGCACAAAAGCGATTCTGCGAAGTAATGTGAACACTTCTGCTTCCCAGGCACAGAGAAGGTGCTAGCAGGGAATGCTCTGCCTGCCTTTCCCCAGGGCTCTGCAAGCTCTCCAGGACAACAGCAAATCTGGGGCTCTGTGCTTTCTTTCGTTCTGAACAAGTGTTACTGTTTTCTGCACAAAAGCGATTCTGCGAAGCAATGTGAACAGGCACAGAGAAGGTGCTAGCAGGGAATTCTCTGCCTGCCTTTCCCCAGTGCTCTGCAAGCTCTCCAGGACAACAGCAAATCTGGGGCTCTGTGCTTTCGTTCGTTCTGAACAAGTGTTACTGTTTTCTGCACAAAAGCGATTCTGCGAAGGAATGTGAACACTTCTGATTCCCAGGCACAGAGAAGGTGCTAGCAGGGAATTCTCTGCCTGCCTTTCCCCAGGGCTCTGCAAGCTCTCCAGGACAACAGCAAATCTGGGGCTCTGTGCTTTCTTTCGTTCTGAACAAGTGTTACTGTTTTCTGCACAAAAGCGATTCTGCGAAGCAATGTGAACAGGCACAGAGAAGGTGCTAGCAGGGAATTCTATGCCAGCCTTTCCCCAGTGCTCTGCAAGCTCTCCAGGACAACAACAAATCTGGGTCTCTGTCCTTTCTTTCGTTCTGAACAAGTGTTACTGTTTTCTGCACAAAAGCGATTCTGCGAAGCAATGTGAACAGGCACAGAGAAGGTGCTAGCAGGGAATTCTCTGCCTGCCTTTCCCCAGTGCTCTGCAAGCTCTCCAGGACAACAGCAGATCTGGGGCTCTGTGCTTTCTTTCGTTGTGAACAAGTGTTACTGTTTTCTGCACAAAAGCGATTCTGCGAAGCAATGTGAACACTTCTGCTTCCCAGGCACAGAGAAGGTTGCTAGCAGGGAATGCTCTGCCTGCCTTTCCCCAGGGCTCTGCAAGCTCTCCAGGACAACAGCAAATCTGGGGCTCTGTGCTTTCTTTCGTTCTGAACAAGTGTTAGTGTTTTCTGCACAAAAGCGATTCTGCGAAGCAATGTGAACACTTCTAATTCCCAGGCACAGAGAAGGTGCTAGCAGGGAATTCTATGCCTGCCTTTCCCCAGTGCTCTGCAAGCTCTCCAGGACAACATAAAATCTGGGGCTCTGTGCTTTCTTTCGTTCTGAACAAGTTTTAGTGTTTTCTGCACAAAAGCGATTCTGCGAAGCAATGTGAACACTTCTGCTTCCCAGGCACAGAGAAGGTGCTAGCAGGGACTTCTCTGCCTGCCTTTCCCCAGTGCTCTGCAAGCTCTCCAGGACAACAACAAATCTGGGTCTTAGTGCTTTCTTTCATTGTGAACACGTGTTACTGTTTTCTGAAAAAAATCGATTCTGCGCAGCAACGTGAACACTTCTGCTTCCCAGGCACAGAGAAGGTGCTAGCAGGGAATTCTCTGCCTGCCTTTCCCCAGTGCTCTGCAAGCTCTCCAGGACAACATAAAATCTGGGGCTCTGTGCTTTCTTTCGTTCTGAACAAGTGTTACTGTTTTCTGCACAAAAGCGATTCTGCGAAGCAATGTGAACACTTCTAATTCCCAGGCACAGAGAAGGTGCTAGCAGGGAATTCTCTGCCTGCCTTTCCCCAGGGCTCTGCAAGCTCTCCAGGACAACAGCAAATCTGGGTCTCTGTGCTTTCTTTCGTTCTGAACAAGTGTTAATGTTTTCTGCACAAAAGCGATTCTGCGAAGCAATGTGAACAGGCACAGAGAAGGTGCTAGCAGGGAATTCTCTGCCTGCCTTTCCCCAGTGCTCTGCAAGCTCTCCAGGACAACAGCAAATCTGGGGCTCTGTGCTTTCGTTCGTTCTGAACAAGTGTTAGTGTTTTCTGCACAAAAGCGATTCTGCGAAGCAATGTGAACACTTCTGCTTCCCAGGCACAGAGAAGGTGCTAGCAGGGAATTCTCTGCCTGCCTTTCCCCAGGGCTCTGCAAGCTCTCCAGGACAACATAAAATCTGGGGCTCTGTGCTTTCTTTCGTTCTGAACAAGTGTTACTGTTTTCTGCACAAAAGCGATTCTGCGAAGCAATGTGAACAGGCACAGAGAAGGTGCTAGCAGGGAATTCTCTGCCTGCCTTTCCCCAGTGCTCTGCAAGCTCTCCAGGACAACAGCAAATCTGGGGCTCTGTGCTTTCGTTCGTTCTGAACAAGTGTTAGTGTTTTCTGCACAAAAGCGATTCTGCGAAGCAATGTGAACACTTCTTCTTCCCAGGCACAGAGAAGGTGTTAGCAGGGAATTCTCTGCCTGCCTTTCCCCAGTGCTCTGCAAGCTCTCCAGGACAACATAAAATCTGGGGCTCTGTGCTTTCTTTCGTTGTGAACAAGTGTTACTGTTTTCTGCACAAAAGCGATTCTGCGAAGCAATGTGAACACTTCTGCTTCCCAGGCACAGAGAAGGTGCTAGCAGGGAATTCTATGCCTGCCTTTCCCCAGTGCTCTGCAATCTCTCCAGGACAACAGCAAATCTGGGGCTCTGTGCTTTCTTTCGTTCTGAACAAGTGTTACTGTTTTCTGCACAAAAGCGATTCTGCGAAGCAATGTGAACACTTCTGCTTCCCAGGCACAGAGAAGGTGCTAGCAGGGAATTCTCTGCCTGCCTTTTCCCAGGGCTGTGCAAGCTCTCCAGGACAACAGCAAATCTGGGGCTCTGTGCTTTCTTTCGTTCTGAACAAGTGTTACTGTTTTCTGCACAAAAGCGATTCTGCGAAGCAATGTGAACAGGCACAGAGAAGGTGCTAGCAGGGAATTCTCTGCCTGCCTTTCCCTAGTGCTCTGCAAGCTCTCCAGGACAACAACAAATCTGGGTCTCTGTCCTTTCTTTCGTTCTGAACAAGTGTTACTGTTTTCTGCACAAAAGCGATTCTGCGAAGCAATGTGAACAGGCACAGAGAAGGTGCTAGCAGGGAATTCTCTGCCTGCCTTTCCCCAGTGCTCTGCAAGCTCTCCAGGACAACAGCAGATCTGGGGCTCTGTGCTTTCTTTCGTTGTGAACAAGTGTTACTGTTTTCTGCACAAAAGCGATTCTGCGAAGTAATGTGAACACTTCTGCTTCCCAGGCACAGAGAAGGTGCTAGCAGGGAATGCTCTGCCTGCCTTTCCCCAGGGCTCTGCAAGCTCTCCAGGACAACAGCAAATCTGGGGCTCTGTGCTTTCTTTCGTTCTGAACAAGTGTTACTGTTTTCTGCACAAAAGCGATTCTGCGAAGCAATGTGAACAGGCACAGAGAAGGTGCTAGCAGGGAATTCTCTGCCTGCCTTTCCCCAGTGCTCTGCAAGCTCTCCAGGACAACAGCAAATCTGGGGCTCTGTGCTTTCGTTCGTTCTGAACAAGTGTTACTGTTTTCTGCACAAAAGCGATTCTGCGAAGGAATGTGAACACTTATGATTCCCAGGCACAGAGAAGGTGCTAGCAGGGAATTCTCTGCCTGCCTTTCCCCAGGGCTCTGCAAGCTCTCCAGGACAACAGCAAATCTGGGGCTCTGTGCTTTCTTTCGTTCTGAACAAGTGTTACTGTTTTCTGCACAAAAGCGATTCTGCGAAGCAATGTGAACAGGCACAGAGAAGGTGCTAGCAGGGAATTCTATGCCTGCCTTTCCCCAGTGCTCTGCAAGCTCTCCAGGACAACAACAAATCTGGGTCTCTGTCCTTTCTTTCGTTCTGAACAAGTGTTACTGTTTTCTGCACAAAAGCGATTCTGCGAAGCAATGTGAACAGGCACAGAGAAGGTGCTAGCAGGGAATTCTCTGCCTGCCTTCCCCAGTGCTCTGCAAGCTCTCCAGGACAACAGCAGATCTGGGGCTCTGTGCTTTCTTTCGTTGTGAACAAGTGTTACTGTTTTCTGCACAAAAGCGATTCTGCGAAGCAATGTGAACACTTCTGCTTCCCAGGCACAGAGAAGGTGCTAGCAGGGAATTCTATGCCTGCCTTTCCCCAGTGCTCTGCAAGCTCTCCAGGACAACAGCAAATCTGGGGCTCTGTGCTTTCTTTCGTTCTGAACAAGTTTTAGTGTTTTCTGCACAAAAGCGATTCTGCGAAGCAATGTGAACACTTATGCTTCCCAGGCACAGAGAAGGTGCTAGCAGGGAATTCTCTGCCTGCCTTTCCCCAGGGCTCTGCAAGCTCTCCAGGACAACAGCAAATCTGGGTCTCTGTGCTTTCTTTCGTTCTGAACAAGTGTTACTGTTTTCTGCACAAAAGCGATTCTGCGAAGCAATGTGAACAGGCACAGAGAAGGTGCTAGCAGGGAATTCTCTGCCTGCCTTTCCCCAGTGCTCTGCAAGCTCTCCAGGACAACAGCAAATCTGGGGCTCTGTGCTTTCTTTCGTTCTGAACAAGTGTTAGTGTTTTCTGCACAAAAGCGATTCTGCGAAGCAATGTGAACACTTCTTCTTCCCAGGCACAGAGAAGGTGTTAGCAGGGAATTCTCTGCCTGCCTTTCCCCAGGGCTCTGCAAGCTCTCCAGGACAACATAAAATCTGGGGCTCTGTGCTTTCTTTCGTTCTGAACAAGTGTTACTGTTTTCTGCACAAAAGCGATTCTGCGAAGCAATGTGAACAGGCACAGAGAAGGTGCTAGCAGGGAATTCTCTGCCTGCCTTTCCCCAGTGCTCTGCAAGCTCTCCAGGACAACAGCAAATCTGGGGCTCTGTGCTTTCGTTCGTTCTTAACAAGTGTTAGTGTTTTCTGCACAAAAGCGATTCTGCGAAGCAATGTGAACACTTCTTCTTCCCAGGCACAGAGAAGGTGTTAGCAGGGAATTCTCTGCCTGCCTTTCCCCAGGGCTCTGCAAGCTCTCCAGGACAACATAAAATCTGGGGCTCTGTGCTTTCTTTCGTTCTGAACAAGTGTTACTGTTTTCTGCACAAAAGCGATTCTGCGAAGCAATGTGAACAGGCACAGAGAAGGTGCTAGCAGGGAATTCTCTGCCTGCCTTTCCCCAGTGCTCTGCAAGCTCTCCAGGACAACAGCAAATCTGGGGCTCTGTGCTTTCGTTCGTTCTGAACAAGTGTTACTGTTTTCTGCACAAAAGCGATTCTGCGAAGCAATGTGAACAGGCACAGAGAAGGTGCTAGCAGGGAATTCTCTGCCTGCCTTTCCCCAGTGCTCTGCAAGCTCTCCAGGACAACAGCAAATCTGGGGCTCTGTGCTTTCGTTCGTTCTGAACAAGTGTTAGTGTTTTCTGCACAAAAGCGATTCTGCGAAGCAATGTGAACAGGCACAGAGAAGGTGCTAGCAGGGAATTCTCTGCCTGCCTTCTCCCAGTGCTCTGCAAGCTCTCCAGGACAACATAAAGCCTGGAGCTCTGTGCTTTCTTTCGTTCTGAACAAGTGTTACTGTTTTCTGCACAAAAGCGATTCTGCGAAGCAATGTGAACAGGCACAGAGAAGGTGCTAGCAGGGAATTCTATGCCTGCCTTTCCCCAGGGCTCTGCAAGCTCTCCAGGACAACAGCAAATCTGGGGCTCTGTGCTTTCTTTCGTTCTGAACAAGTATTACTGTTTTCTGCACAAAAGCGATTCTGCGAAGCCATGTGAACAGGCACAGAGAAGGTGCTAGCAGGGAATTCTCTGCCTGCCTTTCCCCAGTGCTCTACAAGCTCTCCAGGACAACAACAAATCTGGGTCTCTGTCCTTTCTTTCGTTCTGAACAAGTGTTACTGTTTTCTGCACAAAAGCGATTCTGCGAAGCAATGTGAACAGGCACAGAGAAGGTGCTAGCAGGGAATTCTCTGCCTGCCTTTCCCCAGTGCTCTGCAAGCTCTCCAGGACAACAGCAGATCTGGGGCTCTGTGCTTTCTTTCGTTGTGAACACGTGTTACTGTTTTCTGCAGAAAAGTGATTCTGCACAGCAATGTGAACACTTCTGCTTCCCAGGCACAGAGAAGGTGTTAGCAGGGAATGCTCTGCCTGCCTTTCCCCAGGGCTCTGCAAGCTCTCCAGGACAACATAAAATCTGGGGCTCTGTGCTTTCTTTCGTTCTGAACAAGTGTTAGTGTTTTCTGCACAAAAGCGATTCTGCGAAGCAATGTGAACAGGCACAGAGAAGGTGCTAGCAGGGAATTCTCTGCCTGCCTTTCCCCAGTGCTCTGCAAGCTCTCCAGGACAACAGCAAATCTGGGGCTCTGTGCTTTCTTTCGTTCTGAACAAGTGTTACTGTTTTCTGCACAAAAGTGATTCTGCACAGCAATGTGAACACTTCTGCTTCCCAGGCACAGAGAAGGTGCTAGCAGGGAATGCTCTGCCTGCCTTTCCCCAGTGCTCTGCAAGCTATCCAGGACAACAGCAGATCTGGGGCTCTGTGCTTTCTTTCGTTCTGAACAAGTGTTACTGTTTTCTGCACAAAAGCGATTCTGCGAAGTAATGTGAACACTTCTGCTTCCCAGGCACAGAGAAGGTGCTAGCAGGGAATTCTATGCCTGCCTTTCCCCAGTGCTCTGCAAGCTCTCCAGGACAACAGCAAATCTGGGGCTCTGTGCTTTCTTTCGTTCTGAACAAGTGTTACTGTTTTCTGCACAAAAGCGATTCTGCGAAGCAACGTGAACACTTCTGCTTCCCAGGCACAGAGAAGGTGCTAGCAGGGAATTCTCTGCCTGCCTTTCCCCAGTGCTCTGCAAGCTCTCCAGGACAACATAAAATCTGGGGCTCTGTGCTTTCTTTCGTTCTGAACAAGTGTTACTGTTTTCTGCACAAAAGCGATTCTGCGAAGCAATGTGAACACTTCTGCTTCCCAGGCACAGAGAAGGTGCTAGCAGGGAATTCTCTGCCTGCCTTTCCCCAGGGCTCTGCAAGCTCTCCAGGACAACAGCAAATCTGGGGCTCTGTGCTTTCTTTCGTTCTGAACAAGTTTTAGTGTTTTCTGCACAAAAGCGATTCTGCGAAGCAATGTGAACACTTCTGCTTCCCAGGCACAGAGAAGGTGCTAGCAGGGAATTCTCTGCCTGCCTTTCCCCAGGGCTCTGCAAGCTCTCCAGGACAACAACAAATCTGGGTCTCAGTGCTTTCTTTCGTTGTGAACACGTGTTACTGTTTTCTGCACAAAAGCGATTCTGCCAAGCAATGTGAACAGGCACAGAGAAGGTGCTAGCAGGGAATTCTCTGCCTGCCTTTCCCCAGTGCTCTGCAAGCTCTCCAGGACAACATAAAATCTGGGGCTCTGTGCTTTCTTTCGTTCTGAACAAGTGTTACTGTTTTCTGCACAAAAGCGATTCTGCGAAGCAATGTGAACACTTCTGCTTCCCAGGCACAGAGAAGGTGCTAGCAGGGAATTCTCTGCCTGCCTTTCCCCAGTGCTCTGCAAGCTCTCCAGGACAACAACAAATCTGGGTCTTAGTGCTTTCTTTCGTTGTGAACACGTGTTACTGTTTTCTGAAAAAAATCGATTCTGCACAGCAACGTGAACACTTCTGCTTCCCAGGCACAGAGAAGGTGCTAGCAGGGAATTCTCTGCCTGCCTTTCCCCAGTGCTCTGCAAGCTCTCCAGGACAACATAAAATCTGGGGCTCTGTGCTTTCTTTCGTTGTGAACAAGTGTTACTGTTTTCTGCACAAAAGCGATTCTGCGAAGCAATGTGAACACTTCTGATTCCCAGGCACAGAGAAGGTGCTAGCAGGGAATTCTCTGCCTGCCTTTCCCCAGGGCTCTGCAAGCTCTCCAGGACAACATAAAATCTGGGGCTCTGTGCTTTCTTTCGTTGTGAACAAGTGTTACTGTTTTCTGCACAAAAGCGATTCTGCGAAGCAATGTGAACAGGCACAGAGAAGGTGCTAGCAGGGAATTCTCTGCCTGCCTTTCCCCAGTGCTCTGCAAGCTCTCCAGGACAACAACAAATCTGGGTCTCTGTCCTTTCTTTCGTTCTGAACAAGTGTTACTGTTTTCTGCACAAAAGCGATTCTGCGAAGCAATGTGAACAGGCACAGAGAAGGTGCTAGCAGGGAATTCTCTGCCTGCCTTTCCCCAGTGCTCTGCAAGCTCTCCAGGACAACATAAAATCTGGGGCTCTGTGCTTTCTTTCGTTGTGAACAAGTGTTACTGTTTTCTGCACAAAAGCGATTCTGCGAAGCAATGTGAACACTTCTGATTCCCAGGCACAGAGAAGGTGCTAGCAGGGAATTCTCTGCCTGCCTTTCCCCAGGGCTCTGCAAGCTCTCCAGGACAACAGCAAATCTGGGGCTCTGTGCTTTCTTTCGTTGTGAACAAGTGTTACTGTTTTCTGCACAAAAGCGGTTCTGCGAAGTAATGTGAACACTTCTGCTTCCCAGGCACAGAGAAGGTGCTAGCAGGGAATTCTCTGCCTGCCTTTCCCCAGGGCTCTGCAAGCTCTCCAGGACAACAGCAAATCTGGGGCTCTGTGCTTTCTTTCGTTCTGAACAAGTGTTACTGTTTTCTGCACAAAAGCGATTCTGCGAAGCAATGTGAACAGGCACAGAGAAGGTGCTAGCAGGGAATTCTCTGCCTGCCTTTCCCCAGTGCTCTGCAAGCTCTCCAGGACAACAGCAAATCTGGGGCTCTGTGCTTTCGTTCGTTCTGAACAAGTGTTACTGTTTTCTGCACAAAAGCGATTCTGCGAAGGAATGTGAACACTTCTGATTCCCAGGCACAGAGAAGGTGCTAGCAGGGAATTCTCTGCCTGCCTTTCCCCAGGGCTCTGCAAGCTCTCCAGGACAACAGCAAATCTGGGGCTCTGTGCTTTCTTTCGTTCTGAACAAGTGTTACTGTTTTCTGCACAAAAGCGATTCTGCGAAGCAATGTGAACAGGCACAGAGAAGGTGCTAGCAGGGAATTCTATGCCTGCCTTTCCCCAGTGCTCTGCAAGCTCTCCAGGACAACAACAAATCTGGGTCTCTGTCCTTTCTTTCGTTCTGAACAAGTGTTACTGTTTTCTGCACAAAAGCGATTCTGCGAAGCAATGTGAACAGGCACAGAGAAGGTGCTAGCAGGGAATTCTCTGCCTGCCTTTCCCCAGTGCTCTGCAAGCTCTCCAGGACAACAGCAGATCTGGGGCTCTGTGCTTTCTTTCGTTGTGAACAAGTGTTACTGTTTTCTGCACAAAAGCGATTCTGCGAAGCAATGTGAACACTTCTGCTTCCCAGGCACAGAGAAGGTGCTAGCAGGGAATGCTCTGCCTGCCTTTCCCCAGGGCTCTGCAAGCTCTCCAGGACAACAGCAAATCTGGGGCTCTGTGCTTTCTTTCGTTCTGAACAAGTGTTACTGTTTTCTGCACAAAAGCGATTCTGCCAAGCAATGTGAACAGGCACAGAGAAGGTGCTAGCAGGGAATTCTCTGCCTGCCTTTCCCCAGGGCTCTGCAAGCTCTCCAGGACAACATAAAATCTGGGGCTCTGTGCTTTCTTTCGTTCTGAACAAGTGTTACTGTTTTCTGCACAAAAGCGATTCTGCGAAGCAATGTGAACACTTCTGCTTCCCAGGCACAGAGAAGGTGCTAGCAGGGAATTCTATGCCTGCCTTTCCCCAGTGCTCTGCAAGCTCTCCAGGACAACATAAAATCTGGGGCTCTGTGCTTTCTTTCGTTCTGAACAAGTTTTAGTGTTTTCTGCACAAAAGCGATTCTGCGAAGCAATGTGAACACTTCTGCTTCCCAGGCACAGAGAAGGTGCTAGCAGGGACTTCTCTGCCTGCCTTTCCCCAGTGCTCTGCAAGCTCTCCAGGACAACAACAAATCTGGGTCTTAGTGCTTTCTTTCGTTGTGAACACGTGTTACTGTTTTCTGAAAAAAATCGATTCTGCGCAGCAACGTGAACACTTCTGCTTCCCAGGCACAGAGAAGGTGCTAGCAGGGAATTCTCTGCCTGCCTTTCCCCAGTGCTCTGCAAGCTCTCCAGGACAACATAAAATCTGGGGCTCTGTGCTTTCTTTCGTTCTGAACAAGTGTTACTGTTTTCTGCACAAAAGCGATTCTGCGAAGCAATGTGAACACTTCTAATTCCCAGGCACAGAGAAGGTGCTAGCAGGGAATTCTCTGCCTGCCTTTCCCCAGGGCTCTGCAAGCTCTCCAGGACAACAGCAAATCTGGGGCTCTGTGCTTTCTTTCGTTCTGAACAAGTGTTACTGTTTTCTGCACAAAAGCGATTCTGCGAAGCAATGTGAACAGGCACAGAGAAGGTGCTAGCAGGGAATTCTATGCCTGCCTTTCCCCAGTGCTCTGCAAGCTCTCCAGGACAACAGCAAATCTGGGGCTCTGTGCTTTCGTTCGTTCTGAACAAGTGTTACTGTTTTCTGCACAAAAGCGATTCTGCGAAGCAATGTGAACAGGCACAGAGAAGGTGCTAGCAGGGAATTCTCTGCCTGCCTTTCCCCAGTGCTCTGCAAGCTCTCCAGGACAACAGCAGATCTGGGGCTCTGTGCTTTCTTTCGTTGTGAACAAGTGTTACTGTTTTCTGCACAAAAGCGATTCTGCGAAGTAATGTGAACACTTCTGCTTCCCAGGCACAGAGAAGGTGCTAGCAGGGAATGCTCTGCCTGCCTTTCCCCAGGGCTCTGCAAGCTCTCCAGGACAACAGCAAATCTGGGGCTCTGTGCTTTCTTTCGTTCTGAACAAGTGTTACTGTTTTCTGCACAAAAGCGATTCTGCGAAGCAATGTGAACAGGCACAGAGAAGGTGCTAGCAGGGAATTCTCTGCCTGCCTTTCCCCAGGGCTCTGCAAGCTCTCCAGGACAACAACAAATCTGGGTCTCTGTCCTTTCTTTCGTTCTGAACAAGTGTTACTGTTTTCTGCACAAAAGCGATTCTGCGAAGCAATGTGAACAGGCACAGAGAAGGTGCTAGCAGGGAATTCTCTGCCTGCCTTTCCCCAGTGCTCTGCAAGCTCTCCAGGACAACAGCAGATCTGGGGCTCTGTGCTTTCTTTCGTTGTGAACAAGTGTTACTGTTTTCTGCACAAAAGCGATTCTGCGAAGTAATGTGAACACTTCTGCTTCCCAGGCACAGAGAAGGTGCTAGCAGGGAATGCTCTGCCTGCCTTTCCCCAGGGCTCTGCAAGCTCTCCAGGACAACAGCAAATCTGGGGCTCTGTGCTTTCTTTCGTTCTGAACAAGTGTTACTGTTTTCTGCACAAAAGCGATTCTGCGAAGCAATGTGAACAGGCACAGAGAAGGTGCTAGCAGGGAATTCTCTGCCTGCCTTTCCCCAGTGCTCTGCAAGCTCTCCAGGACAACAGCAAATCTGGGGCTCTGTGCTTTCGTTCGTTCTGAACAAGTGTTACTGTTTTCTGCACAAAAGCGATTCTGCGAAGGAATGTGAACACTTCTGATTCCCAGGCACAGAGAAGGTGCTAGCAGGGAATTCTCTGCCTGCCTTTCCCCAGGGCTCTGCAAGCTCTCCAGGACAACAGCAAATCTGGGGCTCTGTGCTTTCTTTCGTTCTGAACAAGTGTTACTGTTTTCTGCACAAAAGCGATTCTGCGAAGCAATGTGAACAGGCACAGAGAAGGTGCTAGCAGGGAATTCTATGCCTGCCTTTCCCCAGTGCTCTGCAAGCTCTCCAGGACAGCAACAAATCTGGGTCTCTGTCCTTTCTTTCGTTCTGAACAAGTGTTACTGTTTTCTGCACAAAAGCGATTCTGCGAAGCAATGTGAACAGGCACAGAGAAGGTGCTAGCAGGGAATTCTCTGCCTGCCTTTCCCCAGTGCTCTGCAAGCTCTCCAGGACAACAGCAGATCTGGGGCTCTGTGCTTTCTTTCGTTGTGAACAAGTGTTACTGTTTTCTGCACAAAAGCGATTCTGCGAAGCAATGTGAACACTTCTGCTTCCCAGGCACAGAGAAGGTGCTAGCAGGGAATGCTCTGCCTGCCTTTCCCCAGGGCTCTGCAAGCTCTCCAGGACAACAGCAAATCTGGGGCTCTGTGCTTTCTTTCGTTCTGAACAAGTGTTACTGTTTTCTGCACAAAAGCGATTCTGCCAAGCAATGTGAACAGGCACAGAGAAGGTGCTAGCAGGGAATTCTCTGCCTGCCTTTCCCCAGGGCTCTGCAAGCTCTCCAGGACAACAGCAAATCTGGGGCTCTGTGCTTTCTTTCGTTCTGAACAAGTGTTACTGTTTTCTGCACAAAAGCGATTCTGCGAAGCAATGTGAACACTTCTGCTTCCCAGGCACAGAGAAGGTGCTAGCAGGGAATTCTATGCCTGCCTTTCCCCAGTGCTCTGCAAGCTCTCCAGGACAACATAAAATCTGGGGCTCTGTGCTTTCTTTCGTTCTGAACAAGTTTTAATGTTTTCTGCACAAAAGCGATTCTGCGAAGCAATGTGAACACTTCTGCTTCCCAGGCACAGAGAAGGTGCTAGCAGGGACTTCTCTGCCTGCCTTTCCCCAGTGCTCTGCAAGCTCTCCAGGACAACAACAAATCTGGGTCTTAGTGCTTTCTTTCGTTGTGAACACGTGTTACTGTTTTCTGAAAAAAATCGATTCTGCGCAGCAACGTGAACACTTCTGCTTCCCAGGCACAGAGAAGGTGCTAGCAGGAAATTCTCTGCCTGCCTTTCCCCAGTGCTCTGCAAGCTCTCCAGGACAACATAAAATCTGGGGCTCTGTGCTTTCTTTCGTTCTGAACAAGTGTTACTGTTTTCTGCACAAAAGCGATTCTGCGAAGCAATGTGAACACTTCTAATTCCCAGGCACAGAGAAGGTGCTAGCAGGGAATTCTCTGCCTGCCTTTCCCCAGGGCTCTGCAAGCTCTCCAGGACAACAGCAAATCTGGGGCTCTGTGCTTTCTTTCGTTCTGAACAAGTGTTACTGTTTTCTGCACAAAAGCGATTCTGCGAAGCAATGTGAACAGGCACAGAGAAGGTGCTAGCAGGGAATTCTCTGCCTGACTTTCCCCAGTGCTCTGCAAGCTCTCCAGGACAACAGCAAACCTGGGGCTCTGTGCTTTCGTTCGTTCTGAACAAGTGTTAGTGTTTTCTGCACAAAAGCGATTCTGCGAAGCAATGTGAACACTTCTTCTCCCCAGGCACAGAGAAGGTGTTAGCAGGGAATTCTCTGCCTGCCTTTCCCCAGGGCTCTGCAAGCTCTCCAGGACAACATAAAATCTGTGGCTCTGTGCTTTCTTTCGTTCTGAACAAGTGTTACTGTTTTCTGCACAAAAGCGATTCTGCCAAGCAATGTGAACAGGCACAGAGAAGGTGCTAGCAGGGAATTCTCTGCCTGCCTTTCCCCAGTGCTCTGCAAGCTCTCAAGGACAACAGCAAATCTGGGTCTCTGTGCTTTCTTTCGTTCTGAACAAGTGTTACTGTTTTCTGCACAAAAGCGATTCTGAGAAGCAATGTGAACACTTCTGCTTCCCAGGCACAGTGAAGGTGCTAGCAGGGAATTCTCTGCCTGCCTTCTCCCAGTGCTCTGCAAGCTCTCCAGGACAACATAAAGTCTGGAGCTCTGTGCTTTCTTTCGTTCTGAACAAGTGTTACTGTTTTCTGCACAAAAGCGATTCTGCGAAGCAATGTGAACAGGCACAGAGAAGGTGCTAGCAGGGAATTCTCTGCCTGCCTTTCCCCAGGGCTCTGCAAGCTCTCCAGGACAACAGCAAATCTGGGGCTCTGTGCTTTCTTTCGTTCTGAACAAGTGTTACTGTTTTCTGCACAAAAGCGATTCTGCGAAGCCATGTGAACAGGCACAGAGAAGGTGCTAGCAGGGAATTCTCTGCCTGCCTTTCCCCAGTGCTCTGCAAGCTCTCCAGGACAACAACAAATCTGGGTCTCTGTCCTTTCTTTCGTTCTGAACAAGTGTTACTGTTTTCTGCACAAAAGCGATTCTGCGAAGCAATGTGAACAGGCACAGAGAAGGTGCTAGCAGGGAATTCTCTGCCTGCCTTTCCCCAGTGCTCTGCAAGCTCTCCAGGACAACAGCAGATCTGGGGCTCTGTGCTTTCTTTCGTTGTGAACACGTGTTAATGTTTTCTGCACAAAAGTGATTCTGCACAGCAATGTGAACACTTCTGCTTCCCAGGCACAGAGAAGGTGCTAGCAGGGAATGCTCTGCCTGCCTTTCCCCAGGGCTCTGCAAGCTCTCCAGGACAACAGCAAATCTGGGGCTCTGTGCTTTCTTTCGTTCTGAACAAGTGTTACTGTTTTCTGCACAAAAGCGATTCTGCGAAGCAATGTGAACACTTCTGCTTCCCAGGCACAGAGAAGGTGCTAGCAGGGAATTCTATGCCTGCCTTTCCCCAGTGCTCTGCAAGCTCTCCAGGACAACAGCAAATCTGGGGCTCTGTGCTTTCTTTCGTTCTGAACAAGTGTTACTGTTTTCTGCACAAAAGCGATTCTGCGAAGCAATGTGAACACTTCTGCTTCCCAGGCACAGAGAAGGTGCTAGCAGGGAATTCTCTGCCTGCCTTTCCCCAGTGCTCTGCAAGCTCTCCAGGACAACAACAAATCTGGGTCTCAGTGCTTTCTTTCGTTGTGAACACGTGTTACTATTTCCTGAAAAAAATCGATTCTGCGCAGCAACGTGAACACTTCTGCTTCCCAGGCACAGAGAAGGTGCTAGCAGGGAATTCTCTGCCTGCCTTTCCCCAGGGCTCTGCAAGCTCTCCAGGACAACAACAAATCTGGGTCTCTCTCCTTTATTTCGTTCTGAACAAGTGTTACTGTTTTCTGCACAAAAGCGATTCTGCCAAGCAATGTGAACAGGCACAGAGAAGGTGCTAGCAGGGAATTCTCTGCCTGCCTTTCCCCAGTGCTCTGCAAGCTCTCCAGGACAACAGCAGATCTGGGGCTCTGTGCTTTCTTTCGTTGTGAACACGTATTACTGTTTTCTGCACAAAAGTGATTCTGCACAGCAATGTGAACACTTCTGCTTCCCAGGCACAGAGAAGGTGCTAGCAGGGAATTCTCTGCCTGCCTTTCCCCAGTGCTCTGCAAGCTCTCCAGGACAACAGCAAATCTGGGGCTCTGTGCTTTCTTTCGTTCTGAACAAGTTTTAGTGTTTTCTGCACAAAAGCGATTCTGCGAAGCAATGTGAACACTTCTGCTTCCCAGGCACAGAGAAGGTGCTAGCAGGGAATTCTCTGCCTGCCTTTCCCCAGTGCTCTGCAAGCTCTCCAGGACAACAACAAATCTGGGTCTCAGTGCTTTCTTTCGTTGTGAACACGTGTTACTGTTTTCTGAAAAAAATCGATTCTGCGCAGCAACGCGAACACTTCTGCTTCCCAGGCACAGAGAAGGTGCTAGCAGGGAATTCTATGCCTGCCTTTCCCCAGTGCTCTGCAAGCTCTCCAGGACAACAGCAAATCTGGGGCTCTGTGCTTTCTTTCGTTCTGAACAAGTTTTAGTGTTTTCTGCACAAAAGCGATTCTGCGAAGCAATGTGAACACTTCTGCTTCCCAGGCACAGAGAAGGTGCTAGCAGGGACTTCTCTGCCTGCCTTTCCCCAGTGCTCTGCAAGCTCTCCAGGACAACAACAAATCTGGGTCTTAGTGCTTTCTTTCGTTGTGAACACGTGTTACTGTTTTCTGAAAAAAATCGATTCTGCGCAGCAACGTGAACACTTCTGCTTCCCAGGCACAGAGAAGGTGCTAGCAGGGAATTCTCTGCCTGCCTTTCCCCAGTGCTCTGCAAGCTCTCCAGGACAACATAAAATCTGGGGCTCTGTGCTTTCGTTCGTTCTGAACAAGTGTTAGTGTTTTCTGCACAAAAGCGATTCTGCGAAGCAATGTGAACACTTCTTCTTCCCAGGCACAGAG